>NC_064628.1:896571366-896881253 GCF_023864275.1 Schistocerca cancellata
AACACAGAAACTGCATCGCTATTGAATACTACTGGAAACATTGCAACATCTCTCAATACTAGTAACGCTTTAAACAGTCTACGCTTTGCACCTTTCCTCGGAGTCGAGTAACAATATGCGACGCCCAGTGGCAGGTTTATTGTATCCCTTGGACCTTCACATTGACATTGAAACACAGAAACTGCATCGCTATTGAATACTACTGGAAGCATTGCAACATCTCTCAATACTAGTAACGCTTTAAACAGTCTATGCTTTGCACCTTTCCTCGGAGTCGAGTAACAATATGCGACGCCCAGTGGCAGGTTTATTGTATCCCTTGGACCTTCACATTGACATTGAAACACAGAAACTGCATCGCTATTGAATACTACTGGAAGCATTGCAACATCTCTCAATACTAGTAACGCTTTAAACAGTCTACGCTTTGCACCTTTCCTCGGAGTCGAGTAACAATATGCGACGCCCAGTGGCAGGTTTATTGTACTTCTTTGACCTTCACATTGACATTGAAACACAGAATCTACATCGCTATTGAATACTACTGGAAGCATTGCGCTCTCTCTCAAGACTAGTAACGCTTTAAACAGTCTACGCTTTGCACTTCTCCTCGGAGTCGAGTATCAATATGCGATGCACAGTGACAGGTTTATTGTATCCCTTGGACCGTAACATTGACATTGAAACACAGAAACCGCATCGCTATTGAATACTAGAAGAAGCATTGCGACATCTCTCATGACTAGTAACTCTTTAAAAAGTCTATGCTTTGCACCTCTACTCGGAGTCGACTAACAATATGCGGCGCTCAGTGGCAGGTTTATTGCACTTCTTTGACCTTCACATTGACATTGAAACACAGAATCTACATCGCTATTGAATACTACTGGAAGCATTGCGCTCTCTCTCAAGACTAGTAACGCTATAAACAGTCTACGCTTTGCACTTGTACTCGGAGTCGAGTAACAATATGCGACGCACAGTGGCAGGTTTATTGTATCCCTTGGACCTTCACATTGACATTGAAACACAAAAACTGCATCGCTATTGAATACTACTGGAAGCATTGCGACATCTCTCAAGTCTAGGTACGCTTTAAACAGTCTACGTATGCACATCTCCTCGGAGTCGAGTAACAATATGCGACGCTCAGTGGCAGGTTTATTGTATCCCTTGGACCTTCACATTGACATTGAAACACAGAAAGTGCATCGCTATTGAATACTACTGGTAGCATTGCGACATCTCTCAAGACTAGCAACGCTTTAAACAGTCTACGCTTTGCACCTCTCCTCGGTGTCGAGTAACAAAATGCGACACTCATTGGCAGGTTTATTGTATCCCTTGGACCTTCACATTGAAATTGAAACACAGAAACTGCATCGCAATTGAATACTACTGGATGCATTGCGCACTCTCTCAATACTAGTAACGCTTTACACAGTCTACGCTTTGCACCTCTCCTCGGAGTCGAGTAACAATATGCGACGCACAGTGGCAGGTTTATTGTATCCCTTGGACCTTCACATTGACATTGAAAATCAGAAACTTAATCGCTATTGAATACTACTGTTAGCATTGCGACATCTCTCAAGACTAGTAACGCTTTAAACAGTCTACGTTTTGCACCTCTCCTCGGAGTCGAGTAACAAAATGTGACACTCATTGGCAGGTTTATTGTATCCCTTGGACCTTGACATTGACATTGAAACACAGAAACTGCATCGCTATTGAATACTACTGGAAGCATTGCAACATCTCTCAATACTAGTAACGCTTTAAACAGTCTACGCTTTGCACTTCTCGTCGGAGTCGAGTTACAATATGCGACGCACAGTGGCAGAATTATTGTATCCCTTGGACCTTCACATCGACATTGAAACACAGAAACTGCATCGTTATTGAATACTACTGGTAGCATTGCGTCATCTCTCAAGACTAGTAACGCCTTAAACAGTCTACGCTTTGCACCTCTCCTCGGAGTCGAGTAACAATATGCGACACTCATTGGCAGGTTAATTGTATCCCTTGGACCTTCACATTGACATTGAAACACAGAAACTGCATCGCTATTGAATGCTACTGGAAGCATTGCGCCATCTCTCAAGTCTAGTTACGCTTTAAACAGTCTACGCTTTGCACCTCTCCTCGGAGTCGAGTAACAATATGCGACGCACAGTGGCAGGTTTATTGTATCCCTTGGACCTTCACATTGACATTGAAACACAGAAACTGCATCGCTATTGAATACTACTGCAAGCTTTGCGCTCTCTCTCAATACTAGTAACGCTTTAAGCAGTCTACGCATTGCACCTCTCCTCGGAGTCGAGTAACAATATGTGACACACAGTGGCAACATTTATTGTATCCCTTGGAACTTCACATTGACATTGAAACACAGAAACTGCATCGCTATTGTATACTACAAGAAGCATTGCGACATCTCTAATGACTAGTAACTCTTTAAAAAGTCTACGCTTTGCACGTCCCCTCGGAGTCGACTAACAATATGCGGCGCTAAGTTGCAGGTTTATTGTACTTCTTTGACCTTCAGATTGACATTGAAACAAAGAATCTGCATCGCTATTGAATACTACTGGAAGCATTGCGCTCTCTCTCAAGACTAGTAACGCTTTAAACAGTCTACGCTTTGCACTTCTCCTCGGAGTCAAGTAAGAATCTGCGACGCACAGTGGCAGGTTTATTGTATCCCTTGGACCTTCACATTGACATTGAAACACATAAACTGCATCGCTATTGAATACTACTGGAAGCATTGCAACATCTCTCAAGACTAGTAACGCTTTAAACAGTCTACGTTTTGCACCTCTCCTCGGAGTCGAGTAACATTATGCGACACTCATTGGCAGGTTTATTGTATCCCTTGGCCCTTAACATTGACATTGAATCACAGAAACTGCATCGCTATTGAATACTACAAGAAGCATTGCGACATCTCTCATGACTAGTAACTCTTTAAACAGTCTATGCTTTGCACCTCTCCTCGGAGTCGACTAACAATATGCGGCGCTCAGTGGCAGGTTTATTGTACTTGTTTGACCTTCACATTGACATTGAAACACAGAATCTACATCGCTATTGAATACTACTGGAAGCATTGCGCTCTCTCTCAAGACTAGTAACGCTTTAAACAGTCTACGCTTTGCACTTCTCCTCGGAGTGGAGTATCAATATGCGACGCACAGTGACAGGTATATTGTATCCCTTGGACCGTAACATTGACATTGAAACACAGAAACCGCATCGCTATTGAATACTAGAAGAAGCATTGCGACATCTCTCATGACTAGTAACTCTTTAAACAGTCTATGCTTTGCACCTCTACTCGGAGTCGACTAACAATATGCGGCGCTAAGTGGCAGGTTTATTGCACTTCTTTGACCTTCACATTGACATTGAAACACAGAATCTACATCGCTATTGAATACTACTGGAAGCATTGCGCTCTCTCTCAAGACTAGTAACGCTATAAACAGTCTACGCTTTGCACTTGTACTCGGAGTCGAGTAACAATATGCGACGCACAGTGGCAGGTTTATTGTATCCCTTGGACCTTCACATTGACATTGAAACACAAAAACTGCATCGCTATTGAATGCTACTGGAAGCATTGCGACATCTCTCAAGTCTAGGTACGCTTTAAACAGTCTACGTATGCACCTCTCCTCGGAGTCGAGTAACAATATGCGACGCTCAGTGGCAGGTTTATTGTATCCCTTGGACCTTCACATTGACATTGAAACACAGAAAGTGCATCGCTATTGAATACTACTGGTAGCATTGCGACATCTCTCAAGACTAGCAACGCTTTAAACAGTCTACGCTTTGCACCTCTCCTCGGGGTCGAGTAACAAAATGCGACACTCATTGGCAGGTTTATTGTATCCCTTGGACCTTCACATTGAAATTGAAACACAGAAACTGCATCGCAATTGAATACTACTGGATGCATTGCGCACTCTCTCAATACTAGTAACGCTTTACACAGTCTACGCTTTGCACCTCTCCTCGGAGTCGAGTAACAATATGCGACGCACAGTGGCAGGTTTATTGTATCCCTTGGACCTTCACATTGACATTGAAAATCAGAAACTTAATCGCTATTGAATACTACTGTTAGCATTGCGACATCTCTCAAGACTAGTAACGCTTTAAACAGTCTACGCTTTGCACTTCTCGTCGGAGTCGAGTTACAATATGCGACGCACAGTGGCAGAATTATTGTATCCCTTGGACCTTCACATCGACATTGAAACACAGAAACTGCATCGCTATTGAATACTACTGGTAGCATTGCGTCATCTCTCAAGACTAGTAACGCCTTAAACAGTCTACGCTTTGCACCTCTCCTCGGAGTCGAGTAACAATATGCGACACTCATTGGCAGGTTAATTGTATCCCTTGGACCTTCACATTGACATTGAAACACAGAAATTGCATCGCTATTGAATGCTACTGGAAGCATTGCGCCATCTCTCAAGTCTAGTTACGCTTTAAACAGTCTACGCTTTGCACCTCTCCTCGGAGTCGAGTAACAATATGCGACGCACAGTGGCAGGTTTATTGTATCCCTTGGACCTTCACATTGACATTGAAACACAGAAACTGCATCGCTATTGAATACTACTGCAAGCTTTGCGCTCTCTCTCAATACTAGTAACGCTTTAAGCAGTCTACGCATTGCACCTCTCCTCGGAGTCGAGTAACAATATGCGACACACAGTGGCAACATTTATTGTATCCCTTGGAACTTCACATTGACATTGAAACACAGAAACTGCATCGCTATTGTATACTACAAGAAGCATTGCGACATCTCTAATGACTAGTAACTCTTTAAAAAGTCTACGCTTTGCACGTCCCCTCGGAGTCGACTAACAATATGCGGCGCTAAGTTGCAGGTTTATTGTACTTCTTTGACCTTCAGATTGACATTGAAACACAGAATCTGCATCGCTATTGAATACTACTGGAAGCATTGCGCTCTCTCTCAAGACTAGTAACGCTTTAAACAGTCTACGCTTTGCACTTCTCCTCGGAGTCAAGTAAGAATCTGCGACGCACAGTGGCAGGTTTATTGTATCCCTTGGACCTTCACATTGACATTGAAACACATAAACTGCATCGCTATTGAATACTACTGGAAGCATTGCAACATCTCTCAAGACAAGTAACGCTTTAAACAGTCTACGTTTTGCACCTCTCCTCGGAGTCGAGTAACATTATGCGACACTCATTGGCAGGTATATTGTATCCCTTGGACCTTTACATTGACATTGAGACACAGAAACTGCATCGCTATTGAATACTACAAGAAGCATTGCGACATCTCTCATGACTAGTAACTCTTTAAACAGTCTATGCTTTGCACCTCTCCTCGGAGTCGACTAACAATATACGGCGCTCAGTGGCAGGTTTATTGTACTTCTTTAACCTTCACATTGACATTGAAACACAGAAACTGCATCGCTACTGAATACTACTGGTAGCATTGCGACATCTCTCAAGTCTAGTAACGCTTTAAACAGTCTATGCTTTGCACCTCTCCTCGGAGTCGAGTAACAAAATGCGACACTCATTGGCAGGTTTATTGTATCCCTTGGACCTTCACATTGACATTGATACACAGAAACTGCATCGCTATTGAATACTACAAGAAGCATTGCGACATATCTCATGACTAGTAACTCTTTAAGCAGTCTATGCTTTGCACCTCTCCTCGGAGTCGACTAAAAATATGCGGCGCTCAGTGGCAGGTTTATTGTACTTCTTTGACCTTCACATTGACATTGAAACACAGAATCTACATCGCTATTGAATACTACTGGAAGCATTGCGCTCTCTCTCAAGACTAGTAACGCTTTAAACAGTCTACGCTTTGCATTTCTCCACGGAGTGGAGTAACAATATGCGACGCACAGTGACAGGTTTATTGTATCCCTTGGACCGTAACATTGACATTGAAACACAGAAACCGCATCGCTATTGAATACTAGAAGAAGCATTGCGACATCTCTCATGACTAGTAACTCTTTAAACAGTCTGTGCTTTGCACCTCTACTCGGAGTCGTCTAACAATATGCGGCGCTCAGTGGCAGGTTTATTGCACTTCTTTGACCTTCACATTGACATTGAAACACAAAAACTGCATCGCTATTGAATACTACTGGAAGCATTGCGACATCTCTCAAGTCTAGGTACGCTTTAAACAGTCTACGTTTGCACCTCTCCTCGGAGTCGAGTAACAATATGCGACGCTCAGTGGCAGGTTTATTGTATCCCTTGGACCTTCACATTGACATTGAAACACTGAAAGTGCATCGCTATTGAATACTACTGGTAGCATTGCGACATCTCTCAAGACTAGCAACGCTTTAAACAGTCTACGCTTTGCACCTCTCCTCGGTGTCGAGTAACAAAATGCGACACTCATTGGCAGGTTTATTGTATCCCTTGGACCTTCACATTGAAATTGAAACACAGAAACTGCATCGCTATTGAATACTACTGGATGCATTGCGCACTCTCTCAATACTAGTAACGCTTTACACAGTCTACGCTTTGCACCTCTCCTCGGAGTCGAGTAACAATATGCGACGCACAGTGGCAAGTTTATTGTATCCCTTGGACCTTCACATTGACATTGAAAATCAGAAACTTAATCGCTATTGAATACTACTGGTAGCATTGCGACATCTCTCAAGACTAGTAACGCTTTAAACAGCCTACGCTTTGCACCTCTCCTCGGAGTCGAGTAACAAAATGTGACACTCATTGGCAGGTTTATTGTATCCCTTGGACCTTGACATTGACATTGAAACACAGAAACTGCATCGCTATTGAATACTACTGGAAGCATTGCAACATCTCTCAATACTAGTAACGCTTTAAACAGTCTATGCTTTGCACCTTTCCTCGGAGTCGAGTAACAATATGCGACGCACAGTGGCAACATTTATTGTATCCGATGGACCTTCACATTGACATTGAAACACAGACACTGCATCGCTATTGAATACTACTGGAAGCATTGCAACATCTCTCAATACTAGTAACGCTTTAAACAGTCTACACTTTGCACCTTTCCTCAGAGTCGAGTAACAATATGCAACGCACAGTGGCAGGTTTATTGTATCCCTTGGACCTTCACATTGACATTGAAACACAGAAACTGCATCGCTATTGATACTACTGGAAGCATTGCAACATCTCTCTATACTAGTAACGCTTTAAACAGTCTATGCTTTGCACCTTTCGTCGGAGTCGAGTAACAATATGCGACGCACAGTGGCAAGTATATTGTGTCCCTTGGACCTTCACATTGACATTGAAACACAGAAACTGCATCGCTATTGAATACTACTGGAAGCGTTGCAACATCTCTCAATACTAGTATTGTTTTAAACAGTCTATGTTTTGCACCTTTCCTCGGAGTCGAGCAACAATATGCGACGCACAGTGGCAACATTTATTGTATCCCTTGGACCTTCACATTGACATTGAAACACAGAAACTGCATCGCTATTGAATACTGCTGGAAGAATTGCAACATCTCTCAATACTAGTAACGCTTTAAACAGTCTATGCTTTGCACCTTTCCTCGGAGTCGAGTAACAATATGCGACGCACAGTGGCAACATTTCTTGTATCCCTTGGACCTTCACATTGACATTGAAACACAGAAACCGCATCGCTATTGAATACTACTGGAAGCATTGCAACATCTCTCAATACTAGTAACGCTTTAAACAGTCTATGGTTTGCACCTTTCCTCGGAGTCGAGTAACAATATGCGACGCACAGTGGCAGGTTTATTGTATCCCTTGGACCTTCACATTGACATTGAAACACAGAAACTACATCGCTATTGAATACTACTGGAAGCATTGCAACATCTCTCAATACTAGTATTGTTTTAAACAGTCTATCCTTTGCAACTTTCCTCGGAGTCGAGCAACAATATGCGACGCACAGTGGCAACATTTATTGTATCCATTGGACCTTCACATTGACATTGAAACACAGAAACTGCATCGCTATTGAATACTGCTGGAAGCATTGCAACATCTCTCAATACTAGTAGCGCTTTAAACAGTCTATGCTTTGCACCTTTCCTCGGAGTCGAGTAACAATATGCGACGCACAGTGGCAACATTTATTGTATCCCTTGGACCTTCACATTGACATTGAAACACAGAAACTGCATCGCTATTGAATACTACTGGAAACATTGCAACATCTCTCAATACTAGTAACGCTTTAAACAGTCTACGCTTTGCACCTTTCCTCGGAGTCGAGTAACAATATGCGACGCCCAGTGGCAGGTTTATTGTATCCGTTGGACCTTCACATTGACATTGAAACACAGAAACTGCATCGCTATTGAATACTGCTGGAAGCATTGCAACATCTCTCAATACTATAACGCTTTAAACAGTCTATGCTTTGCACCTTCCCTCGGAGTCGAGTAACAATATGCGACGCACAGTGGCAACATTTATTGTATCCCTTTGACCTTCACATTGACATTGAAACACAGAAACTGCATCGCTATTGAATACTACTGGAAGCATTGCAACATCTCTCAATACTAGTAACGCTTTAAACAGTCTATGCTTTGCACCTTTCCTCGGAGTCGAGTAACAATATGCGACGCACAGTGGCAACATTTATTGTATCCCTTGGACCTTCACATTGACATTGAAACACAGAAACTGCATCGCTATTGAATACTGCTGGAAGCATTGCAACATCTCTCAATACTATAACGCTTTAAACAGTCTACGCTTTGCACCTTTCCTCGGAGTCGAGTAACAATATGCGACGCCCAGTGGCAGGTTTATTGTATCCCTTGGACCTTCACATTGACATTGAAACACAGAAACTGCATCGCTATTGAATACTACTGGAAGCATTGCAACATCTCTCAATACTAGTAACGCTTTAAACAGTCTATGCTTTGCACCTTTCCTCGGAGTCGAGTAACAATATGCGACGCCCAGTGGCAGGTTTATTGTATCCCTCGGACCTTCACATTGACATTGAAACACAGAAACTGCATCGCTATTGAATACTACTGGAAGCATTGCAACATCTCTCAATACTAGTATTGTTTTAAACAGTCTATCCTTTGCACCTTTCCTCGGAGTCGAGCAACAATATGCGACGCACAGTGGCAACATTTATTGTATCCCTTGGACTTTCACATTGACATTGAAACACAGAAACTGCATCGCTATTGAATACTGCTGGAAGCATTGCAACATCTCTCAATACTATAACGCTTTAAACAGTCTATGCTTTGCACCTTTCCTCGGAGTCGAGTAACAATATGCGACGCACAGTGGCAACATTTATTGTATCCCTTTGACCTTGACATTGACATTGAAACACAGAAACTGCATCGCTATTGAATACTACTGGAAGCATTGCAACATCTCTCAATACTAGTAACGCTTTAAACAGTCTACGCTTTGCACCTTTCCTCGGAGTCGAGTAACAATATGCGACGCACAGTGGCAGGTTTATTGTATCCCTTGGACCTTAACATTGACATTTAAACACAGAAACTGCATCGCTATTGAATACTACTGGAAGCAATGCAACATCTCTCAATACTAGTAACGCTTTACACAGTCTATGCTTTGCACCTTTCCTCGGAGTCGAGTAACAATATGCGACGCACAGTGGCAACATTTATTGTATCCCTTGGACCTTCACATTGACATTGAAACACAGAAACTGCATCGCTATTGAATACTGCTGGAAGAATTGCAACATCTCTCAATACTAGTAACGCTTTAAACAGTCTATGCTTTGCACCTTTCCTCGGAGTCGAGTAACAATATGCGACGCACAGTGGCAACATTTCTTGTATCCCTTGGACCTTCACATTGACATTGAAACACAGAAACTGCATCGCTATTGAATACTACTGGAAGCATTGCAACATCTCTCAATACTAGTAACGCTTTAAACAGTCTACGCTTTGCACCTTTCCTCGGAGTCGAGTAACAATATGCGACGCACAGTGGCAGAATTATTGTATCCCTTGGACCTTCACATTGACATTGAAACACAGAAACTGCATCGCTATTGAATACTACTGGAAGCATTGCAACATCTCTCAATACTAGTAACGCTTTAAACAGTCTATGGTTTGCACCTTTCCTCGGAGTCGAGTAACAATATGCGACGCACAGTGGCAGGTTTATTGTATCCCTTGGACCTTCACATTGACATTGAAACACAGAAACTACATCGCTATTGAATACTACTGGAAGCATTGCAACATCTCTCAATACTAGTATTGTTTTAAACAGTCTATCCTTTGCACCTTTCCTCGGAGTCGAGCAACAATATGCGACGCACAGTGGCAACATTTATTGTATCCCTTGGACCTTCACATTGACATTGAAACACAGAAACTGCATCGCTATTGAATACTGCTGGAAGCATTGCAACATCTCTCAATACTAGTAGCGCTTTAAACAGTCTATGCTTTGCACCTTTCCTCGGAGTCGAGTAACAATATGCGACGCACAGTGGCAACATTTATTGTATCCCTTGGACCTTCACATTGACATTGAAACACAGAAACTGCATCGCTATTGAATACTACTGGAAACATTGCAACATCTCTCAATACTAGTAACGCTTTAAACAGTCTACGCTTTGCACCTTTCCTCGGAGTCGAGTAACAATATGCGACGCCCAGTGGCAGGTTTATTGTATCCCTTGGACCTTCACATTGACATTGAAACACAGAAACTGCATCGCTATTGAATACTACTGGAAGCATTGCAACATCTCTCAATACTAGTAACGCTTTAAACAGTCTATGCTTTGCACCTTTCCTCGGAGTCGAGTAACAATATGCGACGCCCAGTGGCAGGTTTATTGTATCCCTTGGACCTTCACATTGACATTGAAACACAGAAACTGCATCGCTATTGAATACTACTGGAAGCATTGCAACATCTCTCAATACTAGTAACGCTTTAAACAGTCTACGCTTTGCACCTTTCCTCGGAGTCGAGTAACAATATGCGACGCCCAGTGGCAGGTTTATTGTATCCCTTGGACCTTCACATTGACATTGAAACACAGAAACTGCATCGCTATTGAATACTGCTGGAAGCATTGCAACATCTCTCAATACTATAACGCTTTAAACAGTCTATGCTTTGCACCTTCCCTCGGAGTCGAGTAACAATATGCGACGCACAGTGGCAACATTTATTGTATCCCTTTGACCTTCACATTGACATTGAAACACAGAAACTGCATCGCTATTGAATACTACTGGAAGCATTGCAACATCTCTCAATACTAGTAACGCTTTAAACAGTCTACGCTTTGCACCTTTCCTCGGAGTCGAGTAACAATATGCGACGCACAGTGGCAGAATTATTGTATCCCTTGGACCTTCACATTGACATTGAAACACAGAAACTGCATCGCTATTGAATACAACTGGAAGCATTGCAACATCTCTCAATACTAGTAACGCTTTAAACAGTCTATGGTTTGCACCTTTCCTCGGAGTCGAGTAACAATATGCGACGCACAGTGGCAGGTTTATTGTATCCCTTGGACCTTCACATTGACATTGAAACACAGAAACTACATCGCTATTGAATACTACTGGAAGCATTGCAACATCTCTCAATACTAGTATTGTTTTAAACAGTCTATCCTTTGCACCTTTCCTCGGAGTCGAGCAACAATATGCGACGCACAGTGGCAACATTTATTGTATCCCTTGGACCTTCACATTGACATTGAAACACAGAAACTGCATCGCTATTGAATACTGCTGGAAGCATTGCAACATCTCTCAATACTAGTAGCGCTTTAAACAGTCTATGCTTTGCACCTTTCCTCGGAGTCGAGTAACAATATGCGACGCACAGTGGCAACATTTATTGTATCCCTTGGACCTTCACATTGACATTGAAACACAGAAACTGCATCGCTATTGAATACTACTGGAAACATTGCAACATCTCTCAATACTAGTAACGCTTTAAACAGTCTACGCTTTGCACCTTTCCTCGGAGTCGAGTAACAATATGCGACGCCCAGTGGCAGGTTTATTGTATCCCTTGGACCTTCACATTGACATTGAAACACAGAAACTGCATCGCTATTGAATACTACTGGAAGCATTGCAACATCTCTCAATACTAGTAACGCTTTAAACAGTCTATGCTTTGCACCTTTCCTCGGAGTCGAGTAACAATATGCGACGCCCAGTGGCAGGTTTATTGTATCCCTTGGACCTTCACATTGACATTGAAACACAGAAACTGCATCGCTATTGAATACTACTGGAAGCATTGCAACATCTCTCAATACTAGTAACGCTTTAAACAGTCTACGCTTTGCACCTTTCCTCGGAGTCGAGTAACAATATGCGACGCCCAGTGGCAGGTTTATTGTATCCCTTGGACCTTCACATTGACATTGAAACACAGAAACTGCATCGCTATTGAATACTGCTGGAAGCATTGCAACATCTCTCAATACTATAACGCTTTAAACAGTCTATGCTTTGCACCTTCCCTCGGAGTCGAGTAACAATATGCGACGCACAGTGGCAACATTTATTGTATCCCTTTGACCTTCACATTGACATTGAAACACAGAAACTGCATCGCTATTGAATACTACTGGAAGCATTGCAACATCTCTCAATACTAGTAACGCTTTAAACAGTCTACGCTTTGCACCTTTCCTCAGAGTCGAGTAACAATATGCGACGCACAGTGGCAACATTTATTGTATCCCTTGGACCTTCACATTGACATTGAAACACAGAAACTGCATCGCTATTGAATACTACTGGAAACATTGCAACATCTCTCAATACTAGTAACGCTTTTAACAGTCTACGATTTGCACCTTTCCTCGGAGTCGAGTAACAATATGCGACGCCCAGTGGCAGGTTTATTGTATCCCTTGGACCTTCACATTGACATTGAAACACAGAAACTGCATCGCTATTGAATACTGCTGGAAGCATTGCAACATCTCTCAATACTATAACGCTTTAAACAGTCTATGCTTTGCACCTTTCCTCGGAGTCGAGTAACAATATGCGACGCACAGTGGCAACATTTATTGTATCCCTTTGACCTTGACATTGACATTGAAACACAGAAACTGCATCGCTATTGAATACTACTGGAAGCATTGCAACATCTCTCAATACTAGTAACGCTTTAAACAGTCTACGCTTTGCACCTTTCCTCGGAGTCGAGTAACAATATGCGACGCACAGTGGCAGGTTTATTGTATCCCTTGGACCTTAACATTGACATTTAAACACAGAAACTGCATCGCTATTGAATACTACTGGAAGCATTGCAACATCTCTCAATACTAGTAACGCTTTACACAGTCTATGCTTTGCACCTTTCCTCGGAGTCGAGTAACAATATGCGACGCACAGTGGCAACATTTATTGTATCCCTTGGACCTTCACATTGACATTGAAACACAGAAACTGCATCGCTATTGAATACTACTGGAAGCATTGCAACATCTCTCTATACTAGTACCGCTTTAAACAGTCTACGCTTTGCACCCTTCCTCGGAGTCGAGTAACAATATGCGACGCATAGTGGCAAGTTTATTGTATCCCTTGGACCTTCACATTGACATTGAAACACAGAAACTGCATCGCTATTGAATACTACTGGAAGTATTGCAACATCTCTCAATACTAGTAACGCTTTAAACAGTCTACGCTCTGCACCTTTCCTCAGAGACGAGTAACAATATGCGATGCACAGTGGCAACATTTATTGTATCCCTTGCACCTTCACATTGACATTGAAACACAGAAACTGTATCGCTATTGAATACTACTGGAAGCATTGCAACATCTCTCAACACTAGTAACGCTTTAAACAGTCTATGCTTTGCACCTTCCCTCGGAGTCGAGTAACAATATGCGACGCACAATGGCAACATTTATTGTATCCCCTGGACCTTCACATTGTCATTGAAACACAGAAACTGCATCGCTATTGAATACTACTGGAAGCATTGCAACATCTCTCAATACTAGTAACGCTTGAAACAGTCTATGCTTTGCACCTTTCCTCGGAGTCGAGTAAGAATACGCGACGCACAGTGGGAGGTTTATTGTATCCCTTGGACCTTCACATTGACATTGAAACACAGAAACTGCATCGCTATTGAATACTACTGGAAGCATTGCAACATCTCTCAATACTAGTAACTCTTTAAACAGTCTATGCTTTGCACCTTTCCTCGGAGTCGAGTAACAATATGCGACGCACAGTGGCAGGTTTATTGTATCCCTTGGACCTTCACATTGACATTGAAACACAGAAACTGCATCGCTATTGAATACTACAGGAAGCATTGCAACATCTCTCAATACTAGTAACACTTTCAACAGTCTATGCTTTGCAACTTTCCTCGGAGTCGAGTAACAATATGCGACGCACAGTGGCAACATTTATTGTATCCCTTGGACATTCACATTGACATTGATACACAGACACTGCATCGCTATTGAATACTATTTGAAGCATTGCAACATCTCTCAATACTAGTAACGCTTTAAACAGTTTGTGCTTTGCACCTTTCCTCGGAGTCGAGTAACAATATGCGACACACAGTGGCAACATTCATTGTATCCCTTGGACCTTCACATTGACATTGAAACACAGAAACTGCATCGCTATTGAATACTACTGGAAGCATTGCAACATCTCTCAATACTAGTAACGCTTGAAACAGTCTATGCTTTGCACCTTTCCTCGGAGTCGAGTAAGAATACGCGACGCACAGTGGGAGGTTTATTGTATCCCTTGGACCTTCACATTGACATTGAAACACAGAAACTGCATCGCTATTGAATACTACTGGAAGCATTGCAACATCTCTCAATACTAGTAACGCTCTAAACAGTCTATGCTTTGCACCTTTCCTCGGAGTCGAGTAACAATATGCGACGCATAGTGGCAACATTTATTGTATCCCTTGGACCTTCACATTGACATTGAAACACAGAAACTGCATCGCTATTGAATACTACTGGAAGCATTGCAACATCTCTCAATACTAGTAGCGCTTTAAACAGTCTATGCTTTGCACCTCTCCTCGGAGTCGAGTAACAATATGCGACGCACAGTGGCAACATTTATTGTATCCCTTTGACCTTCACATTGACATTGAAACACAGAAACTGCATCGCTATTGAATACTACTGGAAGCATTGCAACATCTCTCAATACTAGTAACGCTTTAAACAGTCTACGCTTTGCACCTTTCCTCGGAGTCGAGTAACAATATGCGACGCACAGTGGCAACATTTATTGTATCCCTTGGACCTTCACATTGACATTGAAACACAGAAACTGCATCGCTATTGAATACTACTGGAAACATTGCAACATCTCTCAATACTAGTAACGCTTTAAACAGTCTACGCTTTGCACCTTTCCTCGGAGTCGAGTAACAATATGCGACGCCCAGTGGCAGGTTTATTGTATCCCTTGGACCTTCACATTGACATTGAAACACAGAAACTGCATCGCTATTGAATACTGCTGGAAGCATTGCAACATCTCTCAATACTATAACGCTTTAAACAGTCTATGCTTTGCACCTTTCCTCGGAGTCGAGTAACAATATGCGACGCACAGTGGCAACATTTATTGTATCCCTTTGACCTTGACATTGACATTGAAACACAGAAACTGCATCGCTATTGAATACTACTGGAAGCATTGCAACATCTCTCAATACTAGTAACGCTTTAAACAGTCTACGCTTTGCACCTTTCCTCGGAGTCGAGTAACAATATGCGACGCACAGTGGCAGGTTTATTGTATCCCTTGGACCTTAACATTGACATTTAAACACAGAAACTGCATCGCTATTGAATACTACTGGAAGCATTGCAACATCTCTCAATACTAGTAACGCTTGAAACAGTCTATGCTTTGCACCTTTCCTCGGAGTCGAGTAAGAATACGCGACGCACAGTGGGAGGTTTATTGTATCCCTTGGACCTTCACATTGACATTGAAACACAGAAACTGCATCGCTATTGAATACTACTGGAAGCATTGCAACATCTCTCAATACTAGTAACTCTTTAAACAGTCTATGCTTTGCACTTTTCCTCGGAGTCGAGTAACAATATGCGACGCACAGTCGCAGGTTTATTGTATCCCTTGGACCTTCACATTGACATTGAAACACAGAAACTGCATCGCTATTGAATACTACAGGAAGCATTGCAACATCTCTCAGTACTAGTAACGCTTTAAACAGTCTATGCATTGCACCTTTCCTCGGAGTCGAGTAACAATACGCGACGCACAGTGGGAGGTTTATTGTATCCCTTGGACCTTCACATTGACATTGAAACACAGAAACTGCATCGCTATTGAATACTACTGGAAGCATTGCAACATCTCTCAATACTAGTAACACTTTAAACAGTCTATGCTTTGCACCTTTCCTCGGAGTCGAGTAACAATATGCGACGCACAGTGGCAACATTTATTGTATCCCTTGGACCTTCACATTGACATTGAAACACAGAAACTGCATCGCCATTGAATACTACTGGAAGCATTGCAACATCTCTCAATACTATTAACGCTTTAAACAGTCTATGCTTTGCACCTTTTCTCGGAATTGAGTAACAATAGCGACGCACAGTGGCAACATTTATTGTATCCCTTGGACCTTCACATTGACATTGAAACACAGAAACTACATCGCTATTGAATACTACTGGAAGCATTGCAACATCTCTCAACACTAGTAACGCTTTTAACAGTCTATGCCTTGCACCATTCCTCGGAGTCGAGTAACAATATGCGACGCACAGTGGCAACATTTATTGTATCCCTTGGACCTTCACATTGACATTGAAACACAGAAACTGCATCGCTATTGAATACTACTGGAAACATTGCAACATCTCTCAATACTAGTACCGCTTTAAACAGTCTATGCTTTGCACCTTTCCTCGGAGTCGAGTAACAATATGCGATGCACAGTGGCAACATTTATTTTATCCCTTGGACCTTCAAATTGACATTGAAACACAGAAACTGCATCGCTATTGAATACTATTTGAAGCATTGCAACATCTCTCAATACTAGTAACGCTTGAAACAGTCTATGATTTGCACCTTCCCTCGGAGTCGAGTAAAAATATGCGACGCACAGTGGCAACATTTATTGTATCCCTTGGACCTTCACATTGACATTGAAACACAGAAACTGCATCGCTATTGAATACTACTGGACGCATTGCAACATCTCTCAATACTAGTAACGCTTTAAACAGTCTATGCTTTGCACCTTTCCTCGGAGTCGAGTAACAATATACGACGCACAGTGGCAACATTTATTGTATCTCTTGGACCTTCACATTGACATTGAAACACAGAAACTGCATCGCTATTGAATACTACTGAAAGCATTGCAACATCTCTCAATACTAGTAAGGCGTTAAACAGTCTATGCTTTGCACCTTTGCTCGGAGTCGAGTAACAATATGCGACAAACAGTGGCAACATTTATTGTATCCCTTGGACCTTCACATTGACATTGAAACACAGAAACTGCATCGCTATTGAATAGTACTGCAAGCATTGCAACATCTCTCAATATTAGTAACGCTTTAAACAGACTATGCTTTGCACCTTTCCTCGGAGTCGAGTAACAATATACGACGCACAGTGGCAACATTTATTGTATCCCTTGGACCTTCACATTGACATTGAAACACAGAAACTGCATCGCTATTGAATACTACTGGACGCATTGCAACATCTCTCAATACTAGTAACGCTTTAAACAGTCTATGCTTTGCACCTTTCCTCGGAGTCGAGTAACAATATACGACGCACAGTGGCAACATTTATTGTATCTCTTGGACCTTCACATTGACATTGAAACACAGAAACTGCATCGCTATTGAATACTACTGAAAGCATTGCAACATCTCTCAATACTAGTAACGCTTTAAACAGTCTATGCATTGCACCTTTCCTCGGAGTCGAGTAACAATATGCGACGCCCAGTGGCAGGTTTATTGTATCCCTTGGACCTTCACATTGACATTGAAACACAGAAACTGCATCGCTATTGAATACTACTGGAAGCATTGCAACATGTCTCAATACTAGTAACGCTTTAAACAGTCTATGTTTTGCACCTTCCCTCGGAGTCGAGTAACAATATGTGACGCACAGTGGCAACATTTATTGTATCCCTTGTACCTTCACATTGACATTGAAACACAGAAACTGCATCGCTATTGAATACTACTGGAAGCATTGCAACATCTCTCAATACTATAACGCTTTAAACAGTCTATGCTTTGCACCTTTCCTCGGAGTCGAGTAACAATATTCGACGCACAGTGGCAACATTTATTGTATCCCTTGGACCTTCACATTGACATTGAAACACAGAAACTGCATCGCTATTGAATACTACTGGAAGCATTGCAACATCTCTCAATACTAGTAACACTTTCAACAGTCTATGCTTTGCAACTTTCCTCGGAGTCGAGTAACAATATGCGACGCACAGTGGCAACATTTATTGTATCCCTTGGACATTCACATTGACATTGATACACAGACACTGCATCGCTATTGAATACTATTTGAAGCATTGCAACATCTCTCAATACTAGTAACGCTTTAAACAGTTTGTGCTTTGCACCTTTCCTCGGAGTCGAGTAACAATATGCGACACACAGTGGCAACATTCATTGTATCCCTTGGACCTTCACATTGACATTGAAACACAGAAACTGCATCGCTTTTGAATACTACTGGAAGCATTGCAACATCTATCATTACTAGTAACGCATTAACAGTATATGCTTTACACCTTTCCTCGGAGTCGAGTAAAAATATGCGACGCACAGTGGCAACATTTATTGTATCCCTTGGACCTTCACATTGACATTGAAACACAGAAACTGCATCGCTATTGAATACTACTGGAAGCATTGCAACATCTCTCAATACTAGTAACGCTCTAAACAGTCTATGCTTTGCACCTTTCCTCGAAGTCGAGTAACAATATGCGACGCATAGTGGCAACATTTATTGTATCCCTTGGACCTTCACATTGACATTGAAACACAGAAACTGCATCGCTATTGAATACTACTGGAAGCATTGCAACATCTCTCAATACTAGTAGCGCTTTAAACAGTCTATGCTTTGCACTTCTCCTCGGAGTCGAGTAACAATATGCGACGCACAGTGGCAACATTTATTGTATCCCTTTGACCTTCACATTGACATTGAAACACAGAAACTGCATCGCTGTTGAATACTACTGGAAGCATTGCAACATCTCTCAATACTAGTAACGCTTTAAACAGTCTACGCTTTGCACCTTTCCTCGGAGTCGAGTAACAATATGCGACGCACAGTGGCAACATTTATTGTATCCCTTGGACCTTCACATTGACATTGAAACACAGAAACTGCATCGCTATTGAATACTACTGGAAACATTGCAACATCTCTCAATACTAGTAACGCTTTAAACAGTCTACGCTTTGCACCTTTCCTCGGAGTCGAGTAACAATATGCGACGCCCAGTGGCAGGTTTATTGTATCCCTTGGACCTTCACATTGACATTGAAACACAGAAACTGCATCGCTATTGAATACTGCTGGAAGCATTGCAACATCTCTCAATACTATAACGCTTTAAACAGTCTCAGCTTTGCACCTTTCCTCGGAGTCGAGTAACAATATGCGACGCACAGTGGCAACATTTATTGTATCCCTTTGACCTTGACATTGACATTGAAACACAGAAACTGCATCGCTATTGAATACTACTGGAAGCATTGCAACATCTCTCAATACTAGTAACGCTTTAAACAGTCTATGCTTTGCACCTTTCCTCGGAGTCGAGTAACAATATGCGACGCACAGTGGCAGGTTTATTGTATCCCTTGGACCTTAACATTGACATTTAAACACAGAAACTGCATCGCTATTGAATACTACTGGAAGCATTGCAACATCTCTCAATACTAGTAACGCTTTACACAGTCTATGCTTTGCACCTTTCCTCGGAGTCGAGTAACAATATGCGACGCACAGTGGCAACATTTATTGTATCCCTTGGACCTTCACATTGACATTGAAACACAGAAACTGCATCGCTATTGAATACTACTGGAAGCATTGCAACATCTCTCTATACTAGTAACGCTTTAAACAGTCTACGCTTTGCACCCTTCCTCGGAGTCGAGTAACAATATGCGACGCATAGTGGCAAGTTTATTGTATCCCTTGGACCTTCACATTGACATTGAAACATAGAAACTGCATCGCTATTGAATACTACTGGAAGCATTGCGCTCTCTCTCAATACTAGTAACGCTTTAAACAGTCTATGGTTTGCACCTTTCCTCGGAGTCGAGTAACAATATGCGACGCACAGTGGCAGGTTTATTGTATCCCTTGGACCTTCACATTGACATTGAAACACAGAAACTGCATCGTTATTGAATACTACTGGAAGCATTGCAACATCTCTCAATACTAGTAACGCTTTAAACAGTCTATGCTTTGCACCTTTCCTCGGAGTCGAGTTACAACATGCGATGCACAGTGGCAACATTTATTGTATCCCTTGGACCTTCACATTGACATTGAAAGACAGAAACTGCATCGCTATTGAATACTACTAGAAGCATTGCAACATCTCTCAATACTAGTAACGCTTTAAAAAGTCTATGCTTTGTACCTTTCCTCGGAGTCGAGTAACAATATGCGACGCACAGTGGCAACATTTATTGTATCCCTTGGACCTTCACATTGACATTGAAACACAGAAACTGCATCGCTATTGAATACTACTGGAAGTATTGCAACATCTCTCAATACTAGTAACGCTTTAAACAGTCTACGCTTTGCACCTTTCCTCAGAGACGAGTAACAATATGCGATGCACAGTGGCAACATTTATTGTATCCCTTGGACCTTCACATTGACATTGAAACACAGAAACTGTATCGCTATTGAATACTACTGGAAGCATTGCAACATCTCTCAACACTAGTAACGCTTTAAACAGTCTATGCTTTGCACCTTCCCTCGGAGTCGAGTAACAATATGCGACGCACAATGGCAACATTTATTGTATCCCCTGGACCTTCACATTGTCATTGAAACACAGAAACTGCATCGCTATTGAATACTACTGGAAGCATTGCAACATCTCTCAATACTAGTAACGCTTGAAACAGTCTATGCTTTGCACCTTTCCTCGGAGTCGAGTAAGAATACGCGACGCACAGTGGGAGGTTTATTGTATCCCTTGGACCTTCACATTGACATTGAAACACAGAAACTGCATCGCTATTGAATACTACTGGAAGCATTGCAACATCTCTCAATACTAGTAACTCTTTAAACAGTCTATGCTTTGCACCTTTCCTCGGAGTCGAGTAACAATATGCGACGCACAGTGGCAGGTTTATTGTATCCCTTGGACCTTCACATTGACATTGAAACACAGAAACTGCATCGCTATTGAATACTACAGGAAGCATTGCAACATCTCTCAGTACTAGTAACGCTTTAAACAGTCTATGCATTGCACCTTTCCTCGGAGTCGAGTAACAATACGCGACGCACAGTGGGAGGTTTATTGTATCCCTTGGACCTTCACATTGACATTGAAACACAGAAACTGCATCGCTATTGAATACTACTGGAAGCATTGCAACATCTCTCAATACTAGTAACACTTTAAACAGTCTATGCTTTGCACCTTTCCTCGGAGTCGAGTAACAATATGCGACGCACAGTGGCAACATTTATTGTATCCCTTGGACCTTCACATTGACATTGAAACACAGAAACTGCATCGCCATTGAATACTACTGGAAGCATTGCAACATCTCTCAATACTATTAACGCTTTAAACAGTCTATGCTTTGCACCTTTTCTCGGAATTGAGTAACAATAGCGACGCACAGTGGCAACATTTATTGTATCCCTTGGACCTTCACATTGACATTGAAACACAGAAACTACATCGCTATTGAATACTACTGGAAGCATTGCAACATCTCTCAACACTAGTAACGCTTTTAACAGTCTATGCCTTGCACCATTCCTCGGAGTCGAGTAACAATATGCGACGCACAGTGGCAACATTTATTGTATCCCTTGGACCTTCACATTGACATTGAAACACAGAAACTGCATCGCTATTGAATACTACTGGAAACATTGCAACATCTCTCAATACTAGTACCGCTTTAAACAGTCTATGCTTTGCACCTTTCCTCGGAGTCGAGTAACACTATGCGGCGCACAGTGGCAACATTTATTGTTTCCCTTGGACCTTCACATTGACATTGAAACACAGAAACTGCATCGCTATTGAATACTACTGGAAGCATTGCAACATCTCTCAATACTAGTAACGCTTTAAACAGTCTATGCTTTGCACCGTTCCTCGGAGTCGATTAACAATATGCGTCGCACAGTGACAACATTTATTGTAATACTTGGACCTTCACATTGACATTGAAACACAGAAACTGCATCACTATTGAATACTAGTGGAAGCATTGCAACACCTGTCAATACTAGTAACGCTTTAAACAGTCTATGCATTGCACCTTTCCTCGGAGTCGAGTAACAATATGCGACGCTCAGTGGCAACATTTATTGTATCCCTTGGACCATCACATTGACATTGGAACACAGAAACTGCATCGCTATTGAATACTACTGGAAGCATTGCAACATCTCTCAATACTAGTAACGCTTTAAACAGTCTATGCTTTGCACCTTTCCTCGGAGTCGAGTAACAATATGCGATGCACAGTGGCAATATTTATTTTATCCCTTGGACCTTCAAATTGACATTGAAACACAGAAACTGCATCGCTATTGAATACTATTTGAAGCATTGCAACATCTCTCAATACTAGTAACGCTTGAAACAGTCTATGATTTGCACCTTCCCTCGGACTCGAGTAACAATATGCGACGCACAGTGGCAACATTTATTGTATCCCTTGGACCTTCACATTGACATTGAAACACAGAAACTGCATCGCTATTGAATACTACTGGATGCATTGCAACATCTCTCAATACTAGTAAGGCGTTAAACAGTCTATGCTTTGCACCTTTGCTCGGAGTCGAGTAACAATATGCGACAAACAGTGGCAACATTTATTGTATCCCTTGGGCCTTCACATTGACATTGAAACACAGAAACTGCATCGCTATTGAATAGTACTGCAAGCATTGCAACATCTCTCAATACTAGTAACGCTTTAAACAGACTATGCCTTGCACCTTTCCTCGGAGACGAGTAACAATACACGACGCACAGTGGCAACATTTATTGTATCCCTTGGACCTTCACATTGACATTGAAACACAGAAACTGCATCGCTATTGAATACTACTGGACGCATTGCAACATCTCTCAATACTAGTAACGCTTTAAACAGTCTATGCTTTGCACCTTTCCTCGGAGTCGAGTAACAATATACGACGCACAGTGGCAACATTTATTGTATCTCTTGGACCTTCACATTGACATTGAAACACAGAAACTGCATCGCTATTGAATACTACTGAAAGCATTGCAACATCTCTCAATACTAGTAACGCTTTAAACAGTCTATGCTTTGCACCTTTCCTCGGAGTCGAGTAACAATATGCGACGCACAGTGGCAACATTTATTGTATCCCTTGGACCTTCACATTGACACTGAAACACAGAAACTGCATCGCTATTGAATACTACTGGAAGCATTGCAACATCTCTCAATACTAGTAACACTTTCAACAGTCTATGCTTTGCAACTTTCCTCGGAGTCGAGTAACAATATGCGACGCACAGTGGCAACATTTATTGTATCCCTTGGACATTCACATTGACATTGATACACAGACACTGCATCGCTATTGAATACTATTTGAAGCATTGCAACATCTCTCAATACTAGTAACGCTTTAAACAGTTTGTGCTTTGCACCTTTCCTCGGAGTCGAGTAACAATATGCGACACACAGTGGCAACATTCATTGTATCCCTTGGACCTTCACATTGACATTGAAACACAGAAACTGCATCGCTATTGAATACTACTGGAAGCATTGCAACATCTATCATTACTAGTAACGCATTAACAGTATATGCTTTACACCTTTCCTCGGAGTCGAGTAAGAATATGCGACGCACAGTGGCAACATTTATTGTTTCCCTTGTATCCCTTGGACCATCACATTGACATTGAAACACAGAAACTGCATCGCTATTGAATACTACTGGAAGCATTGCAACATCTCTCAATACTAGTAACGCTTTAAACAGTCTATGCTTTGCACCGTTCCTCGGAGTTGATTAACAATATGCGTCGCACAGTGCCAACATTTATTGTATCCCTTGGACCTTCACATTGACAATGAAACACAGAAACTGCATCGCAATTGAATACTACTGGAAGCATTGCAACATCTCTCAATACTAGTAACGCTTTAAACAGTCTATGCTTTGCACCTTTCCTCGGAGTCGAGTAACAATGTGGGACGTACAGTGGCAACATTTATTGAATCCCTTGGACCTTCACATTGACATTGAAACACAGAAACTGCATCGCTATTGAATACTACTGGAAGCATTGCAACATCTCTCAATACTAGTAACGCTTTAAACACTCTATGCCTTGCACCTTTCCTTGGAGTCGAGTAACAATATGCGACGCACAGTGGCAGGTTTATTGTATCCCTTGGACCTTCACATTGACATTGAAACACAGAAACTGCATCGCTATTGAATACTACTGGAAACATTGCAACATCTCTCAATACTAGTAACGCTTTAAACAGTTTATGCTTTGCACCTTTCCTCGGAGTCGAGTAACAATACGCGACGCACAGTGGCAGGTTTATTGTATCCCTTGGACCTTCACATTAACATTGAAACACAGAAACTGCATCGCTATTGAATACTACTGGAAGCATTGCAACATCTCTCAATACTAGTAACGCTTTAAACACTCTATGCCTTGCACCTTTCCTCGGAGTCGAGTAACAATATGCGACGCACAGTGGCAACATTTATTGTATCCCTTGGACCTTCACATTGACATTGAAACACAGAAACTGCATCGCTATGGAATACTACAAGAAGCGTTGCGACATCTCTCATGACTAGTAACGCTTTAAGCAGTCTATGCTTTGCACCTCTGCTCGCAGTCGAGTAACAATATGCGACGCACAGTGGCAGGTATATGGTATCCCTTGGACCTTCACATTGACATTGAAACACAGAAACTGCATCGCTATTGCATACTACTGGAAGCATTGCAACATCTATCAATACTAGTAACGCTTTAAACAGTCTACGCTTTGCACTTCTCGTCGGAGTCGAGTAACAATATGCGACGCACAGTGGAAAGTATATTGTATCCCTTGGACCTCCACATTGACAGTGAAACACAGAAATTTCTTCTGTATTGAATACTACAAGAAGCATTGCGCCATTTCCCAAGACTAGTAACGCTTTAAAAAGTCTATGCTTTGCACTCCTCCTCGGAGTCGAGTAACAATATGCGACGCACATTGGAGGTTTATTGTATCCCCTGGACCTTCACAGTGACAGTGAAACACAGAAACTGCATCGCTATTGAATACTACAAGAAGCATTGCGCCATCTCCCAAGACTAGTAACGCTTTAAACAGTCTATGCTTTGCACCTCTCCTCGCAGTCGAGTAACAATATGCGACGCACAGTGGCAGGTATTTTGTATCCCTTGGACCTTCACATTGACATTGAAACACAGAAACTGCATCGCTATTGAATACTACTTGAAGCATTGCAACATCACTCAATACTAGTAACGCTTTAAACAGACTACGCTTTGCAGCCTTCCTCGGAGTCGAGTAACAATATGCGACGCACAGTGGCAACATTTATTGTATCCCATGGACCTTCACATTGACATTGAAACAGAGAAACTGCATCGCTATTGAATACTACTGGAAGCATTGCAACATCTCTCAATACTAGTAACGCTTTAAACAGTCTATGCTTTACACCTTTCCTCGGAGTCGAGTAACAATATGGGACGCACAGTGGCAACATTTATTGTATCCCTTGGACCTTCACATTGACATTGAAACACAGAAACTGCATCGCTACTGAATACTACTGGAAGCATTGCAACATCTCTCAATACTAGTAACGCTTTAAACAGTCTATGCTTTGCACCTCTCCTCGGAGTCGAGTAACAATATGCGACGCACAGTGGCAACATTTATTGTATCCCTTGGACCTTCACATTGACATTGAAGCACAGAAACTGCATCGCTATTGAATACTACTGGAAGCATTGCAACATCTCTCAATACTAGTAACGCTTTAAATAGTCTATGCTTTGCAGCTTTCCTCGGAGTCGAGTAACAATATGCGACGCACAGTGGCAGGTTTATTGTATCACTTGGACCTTCACATTGACATTGAAACACAGAAACTGCATCGCTATTGAATACTACTGGAAGCATTGCAACATCTCTCAATACTAGTAACGCTTTAAACAGTCTATGCTTTGCACCTTTCCTCGGAGTCGAGTAACAATATGCGACGCACAGTGGCAACATTTATTGTATCCCTTGGACCTTCGCATTGACATTGAAACACAGAAACCGCATCGCTATTGAATACTACTGGAAGCATTGCAACATCTCTCAATACTAGTAACGCTTTAAACAGTCTATGCTTTGCACCTTTCCTCGGAGTCGAGTAACAATATGCGACGTACAGTGGCAACATTTAATGTATCCCTTGGACCTTCACATTGACATTGAAGCACAGAAACTGCATCGCTATTGGATACTACTGGAAGCATTGCAATGTCTCTCAATACTAGTAACGCTTTAAATAGTCTATGCTTTGCACCTTTCCTCGGAGTCGAGGAACAATATGCGACGCACAGTGGCAGGTTTATTGTATCCCTTGGACCTTCACATTGACATTGAAACACAGAAACTGCATCGCTATTGAATACTACTGGAAGCATTGCAACATCTGTCAAGACTAGTAATGCTTTAAACAGTCTGCGCTTTGCACCTCTCCTCGGAGTCGAGTAACAATATGCGACGCACAGTGGCAGGTTTATTGCTTCCCTTGGACGTTCACATTGACATTGAAACACAGAAACTGCATCACTATTGAATACTACTGGAAGCATTGCAACATCTCTCAAGACTAGTAATGCTTTAAACAGTCTGTGTTTTGCACCTCTCCTCGGAGTCGAGTAACAGTATGCGACGCACAGTGGCAACATTTTTTGTATCCCTTGGACCTTCACATTGACATTGAAACACAGAAACTTCATCGCTATTGAATACTACTGGAAGCATTGCAACATCTCCCAATACTAGTAACGCTTTCAACAGTCTACGCTTTGCACCTTTCCTCGGAGTCGAGTAACAATATGCGACGCACAGTGGCAGGTCTATTGTATCCCTTGGACCTTCACATTGACATTGAAACACAGAAACTGCATCGCTATTGAATACTACTGGTAGCATTGCGACATCTCTCATGACTAGTAACGCTTTAAACAGTCTACGCTTTGCACCTCTCCTCGGAGTCGAGTAACAAAATGTGACACTCATTGGCAGGTTTTTTGTATCCCTTGTACCTTCACATTGACATTGAAACACAGAATCTACATCGCTATTGAATACTACTGGTAGCATTGCGCTCTCTCTCAAGACAAGTAACGCTTTAAACAGTCTACGCTTTGCACTTCTCATCGGAGTCGAGTAACAATATGCAACGCACAGTGGCAGGTTTATTGTATCCCTTGGACCTTCACATTGACAGTGAAACACAGAAATTTCTTCGCTATTGAATACTACTGGAAGCATTGCAACATCTCTCAATACTAGTAACGCTTTAAACAGTCTATGCTTTGCACCTTTCCTCGGAGTCGAGTAACAATATGGGACGCACAGTGGGAACATTTATAGTATCCCTTGGACCTTCACATTGACATTGAAACACAGAAACTGCATCGCTATTGAATACTACAAGAAGCGTTGCGACATCTCTCATGACTAGTATCGCTTTAAGCAGTCTATGCTTTGCACCACTGCTCGCAGTCGAGTAACAATATGCGACGCACAGTGGCAGGTATATGGTATCCCTTGGACCTTCACAATGACATTGAAACACAGAAACTCCATCGCTATTGCATACTACTGGAAGCATTGCAACATCTCTCAATACTAGTAAAGCTTTAAACAGTCTACGCTTTGCACTTCTCGTCGGAGTCGAGTAACAATATGCGACGCACAGTGGCAGGTTTATTGTATCCCTTGGACCTTCACATTGACAGTGAAACACAGAAATTTCTTCTCTATTGAATACTACAAGAAGCATTGCGCCATCTCCCAAGGCTAGTAACGCTTTAAAAAGTCTATGCTTTGCACCCCTCCTCGGAGTCGAGTAACAATATGCGACGCACATTGGAGGTTTATTGTATCCCTTGGACCTACACACTGACAGTGAAACACAGAAACTGCATCGCTATTGAATACTACAAGAAGCATTGCGCCATCTACCAAGACTAGTAACGCTTTAAACAGTCTATGCTTTGCACCTCTCCTCGCAGTCGAGTAACAACATGCGATGCACAGTGGCAGGTATATTGTATCCCTTGGACCTTTACATTGACATTGAAACACAGAAACTGCATCGCTATTGAATACTACTGGAAGCATTGCAACATCTCTCAATACTAGTAACGCTTTAAACAGACTACGCTTTGCAGCTTTCCTCGGAGTCGAGTAACAATATGCGACGCACAGTGGCAGGTTTATTGTATCCCTTGGACCTTCACATTGACATTGAAACACAGAAAATGCATCGCTATTGAACACTACTGGAAGCATTGCAACATATCTCAATACTAGTAACGCTTTAAACAGTCTATGCTTTGCACCTTTCCTCGGAGTCGAGTAACAATATGCGACGCACAGTGGCAACATTTATTGTATCCCATGGACCTTCACATTGACATTGAAACACAGAAACTGCATCGCTATTGAATACTACTGGAAGCATTGCAACATCTCTCAATACTAGTAACGCTTTAAACAGTCTATGCTTTGCACCTTTCCTCGGAGTCGAGTAACAATATGCGACGTACAGTGGCAACATTTAATGTATCCCTTGGACCTTCACATTGACATTGAAGCACAGAAACTGCATCGCTATTGGATACTACTGGAAGCATTGCAATGTCTCTCAATACTAGTAACGCTTTAAATAGTCTATGCTTTGCACCTTTCCTCGGAGTCGAGTAACAATATGCGACGCACAGTGGCAGGTTTATTGTATCCCTTGGACCTTCACATTGACATTGAAACACAGAAACTGCATCGCTATTGAATACTACTGGAAGCATTGCAACATCTCTCAATACTAGTAACGCTTTAAACAGTCTATGCTTTGCACCTTTCCTCGGAGTCGAGTAACAATATGCGACGCACAGTGGCAACATTTATTGTATCCCTTGGACCTTCACATTGACATTGAAACACAGAAACCGCATCGCTATTGAATACTACTGGAAGCACTGCGACATCTCTCAATACTAGTAACGCTTTAAATTGTCTATGCTTTGCACCTTTCCTCGGAGTCGAGTAACAATATGCCACGCACAGTGGCAAAACTTATTGAATCCCTTGGACCTTCACATTGACATTGAAAAGCAGAAACTGCTTCGCTATTGAATACTACTGGAAGCATTGCAACATCTCTCAATACTAGTAACGCTTTAAACAGTCTGCGCTTTGCACCTCTCCTCGGAGTCGAGTAACAATATGCGACGCACAGTGGCAGGTTTATTGCTTCCCTTGGACCTTCACATTGACATTGAAACACAGAAACTGCATCGCTATTGAATACTACTGGAAGCATTGCAACATCTCTCAAGACTAGTAATGCTTTAAACAGTCTGTGTTTTGCACCTCTCCTCGGAGTCGAGTAACAGTATGCGACGCACAGTGGCAACATTTTTTGTATCCCTTGGACCTTCACATTGACATTGAAACACAGAAACTGCATCGCTATTGAATACTACTGGAAGCATTGCAACATCTCCCAATACTAGTAACGCTTTAAACAGTCTACGCTTTGCACCTTTCCTCGGATTCGAGTATTAATATGCGACGCACAGTGGCAGGTCTATTGTATCCCTTGGACCTTCACATTGACATTGAAACACAGAATCTACATCGCTATTGAATACTACTGGTAGCATTGCGCTCTCTCTCAAGACAAGTAACGCTTTAAACAGTCTACGCTTTGCACTTCTCATCGGAGTCGAGTAACAATATGCGACGCACAGTGGCAGGTTTATTGTATCCCTTGGACCTTCACATTGACAGTGAAACACAGAAATTTCTTCGCTATTGAATACTACTGGAAGCATTGCAACATCTCTCAATACTAGTAACGCTTTAAACAGTCTATGCTTTGCACCTTTCATCGGAGTCGAGTAACAATATGGGACGCACAGTGGCAACATTTATTGTATCCCTTGGACCTTCACATTGACATTGAAACACAGAAACTGCATCGCTTTTGAATACTACAAGAAGCGTTGCGACATCTCTCATGACTAGTAACGCTTTAAGCAGTCTATGCTTTGCACCTCTGCTCGCAGTCGAGTAACAATATGCGACGCACAGTGGCAGGTATATGGTATCCCTTGGACCTTCACATTGACATTGAAACACAGAAACTGCATCGCTATTGCATATTACTGGAAGCATTGCAACATCTCTCAATACTAGTAAAGCTTTAAACAGTCTACGCTTTGCACTTCTCGTCGGAGTCGAGTAACAATATGCGACGCACAGTGGCAGGTTTATTGTATCCCTTGGACCTTCACATTGACAGTGAAACACAGAAATTTCTTCTCTATTGAATACTACAAGAAGCATTGCGCCATCTCCCAAGACTAGTAACGCTTTAAAAAGTCTATGCTTTGCACCCCTCCTCGGAGTCGAGTAACAATATGCGACGCACATTGGAGGTTTATTGTATCCCTTGGACCTTCACACTGACAGTGAAACACAGAAACTGCATCGCTATTGAATACTACAAGAAGCATTGCGCCATCTACCAAGACTAGTAACGCTTTAAACAGTCTATGCTTTGCACCTCTCCTCGCAGTCGAGTAACAATATGCGACGCACAGTGGCAGGTATATTGTATCCCTTGGACCTTCACATTGACATTGAAACACAGAAACTGCATCGCTATTGAATAATACTGGAAGCATTGCAACATCTCTCAATACTAGTAACGCTTTAAACAGACTATGCTTTGCAGCTTTCCTCGGAGTCGAGTAACAATATGCGACGCACAGTGGCAGGTTTATTGTATCCCTTGGACCTTCATATTGACATTGAAACACAGAAAATGCATCGCTATTGAACACTACTGGAAGCATTGCAACATATCTCAATACTAGTAACGCTTTAAACAGTCTATGCTTTGCACCTTTCCTCGGAGTCGAGTAACAATATGCGACGCACAGTGGCAACATTTATTGTATCCCTTGGACCTTCACATTGACATTGAAGCACAGAAACTGCATCGCTATTGAATACTACTGGAAGCATTGCAACATCTCTCAATACTAGTAACGCTTTAAACAGTCTATGCTTTGCACCTTTCCTCGGAGTCGAGTAACAATATGCGACGCACAGTGGCAACATTTAATGTATCCCTTGGACCTTCACATTGACATTGAAGCACAGAGACTGCATCGCTATTGGATACTACTGGAAGCATTGCAATGTCTCTCAATACTAGTAACGCTTTAAATAGTCTATGCTTTGCACCTGTCCTCGGAGTCGAGTAACAATATGCGACGCACAGTGGCAGGTTTATTGTATCCCTTGGACCTTCACATTGACATTGAAATACAGAAACTGCATCGCTATTGAATACTACTGGAAGCATTGCAACATCTCTCAATACTAGTAACGCTTTAAACAGTCTATGCTTTGCACCTTTCCTCGGAGTCGAGTAACAATATGCGACGCACAGTGGCAACATTTATTGTATCCCTTGGACCTTCACATTGACATTGAAACACAGAAACCGCATCGCTATTGAATACTACTGGAAGCATTGCGACATCTCTCAATACTAGTAACGCTTTAAACAGTCTATGCTTTGCACCTTTCCTCGGAGTCGAGTAACAATATGCCACGCACAGTGGCAACACTTATTGTATCCCTTGGACCTTCACATTGACATTGAAAAGCGGAAACTGCTTCGCTATTGAATACTACTGGAAGCATTGCAACATCTCTCAATACTAGTAACGCTTTAAACAGTCTACGCTTTGCACCTTTCCTCGGAGTCGAGTAACAATATACGACGCACAGTGGCAGGATTATTGTATCCCTTGGACCTTCACATTGACATTGAAACACAGAAACTGCATCGCTATTGAATACTACTGGAAGCATTGCAACATCTCTCAAGACTAGTAATGCTTTAAACAGTCTGTGCTTTGCACCTCTCCTCGGAGTCGAGTAACAATATGCAACGCACAGTGGCAGGTTTATTGCCTCCCTTGGACCTTCACATTGACATTGAAACACAGAAACTGCATCGCTATTGAATACTACTGGAAGCATTGCAACATCTCTCAAGACTAGTAATGCTTTAAACAGTCTGTGTTTTGCACCTCTCCTCGGAGTCGAGTAACAGTATGCGACGCACAGTGGCAACATTTATTGTATCCCTTGGACCTTCACATTGACATTGAAACACAGAAACTGCATCGCTATTGAATACTACTGGAAGCATTGCAACATCTCCCAATACTAGTAACGCTTTAAACAGTCTACGCTTTGCACCTTTCCTTGGAGTCGAGTAACAGTATGCGACGCACAGTGGCAACATTTATTGTATCCCTTGGACCTTCACATTGACATTGAAACACAGAAACTGCATCGCTATTGAATACTACTGGAAGCATTGCAACATCTCTCAAGACTAGTAATGCTTTAAACAGTCTGTGTTTTGCACCTCTCCTCGGAGTCGAGTAACAGTATGCAACGCACAGTGGCAACATTTATTGTATCCCTTGGACCTTCACATTGACATTGAAACACAGAAACTGCATCGCTATTGAATACTACTGGAAGCATTGCAACATCTCCCAATACTAGTAACGCTTTAAACAGTCTACGCTTTGCACCTTTCCTTGGAGTCGAGTAACAAAATGTGACACCCATTGGCAGGTTTATTGTATCCCTTGGACCTTCATATTGACATTGAAACACAGAATCTACATCGCTATTGAATACTACTGGTAGCATTGCGCTCTCTCTCAAGACAAGTAACGCTTTAAACAGTCTATGCTTTGCACCTCTCCTCGGAGTCGAGTAACAATATGCGACGCACAGTGGCAGGTTTATTGTATCCCTTGGACCTTCACATTGACATTGAAACACAGAAATTGCATCGCTATTGAATACTACTGGAAGCATTGCGACATCTCTCATGACTAATAACTTTTTAAACAGTCTACGCTTTGCACCTCTCCTCGGAGTCTAGTAACAAAATGCGACACTCATTGGCAAGTTTATTGTATCCCTTGGACCTTCACATTGACATTGAAACACAGAATCTACATCGCTATTGAATACTACTGGAAGCATTGCAACATCTCTCAAGACAAGTAACGCTTTAAAGAGTCTACTCTTTGCACTTCCCTCGGAGTCGGGTAACAATATGCGACGCACAGTTGCAGGTTTATTGTATCCCTTGGACCTTCACATTGACAGTGAAACACAGAAACTGCATCGCTATTGAATACTACAAGAAGCATTGCGCCATCTCCCAAGACTAGTAACGCTTTAACCAGTCTATGCTTTGCACCTCTCCTCGCAGTCGAGTAACAATATGCGACGCACAGTGGCAGGTATATTGTATCCCTTGGACCTTCACATTGACATTGAAACACAGAAACTGCATCGCTATTGAATACTACTGGAAGCATTGCAAAATCTCTCAATAGTAGTAACGCTTTGAACAGTCTACGCTTTGCACCTTTCCTCGGAGTCGAGTAACAATATGCGACGCACAGTGGCAGGTTTATGGTATCCCTTGGACCTTCACATTGACATTGAAACACAGAAACTGCATCGTTATTGAATACTACTGGATGCATTGCGCCATCTCTCAAGACTAGAAACGCTTTACACAGTCTATGCTTTGCATCTCTCCTCGGAGCCGAGTAACAATATGCGACGCACAGTGGCAGGTTTAATTTATCCCTTGGACCATCACATTGACATTGAAACACAGAAACTGCATCTCTATTGAACGCTAGTGGAAGCATTGCGCCATCTCTCAATTCTAGTTACGCTTTAAACAGTCTATGCTTTGCACCTCTCCTCGGAGTCGAGTAACAATATGCGACGCACAGTGGCAGGTTTATTGTATCCCTTGAACCTTCATATTGACAATGACACACAGAAACTGCATCGCTATTGAATACTACTGGAAGCATTGCAACATCTCTCCAGACTAGTAATGCTTTAAACAGTCTGTGCTCTGCACCTCTCCTCGGAGTCGACTAACAATATGCGGCGCTCAGTGGCAGGTTTATTGTACTTCATTGACCTTCACATTGACATTGAAACACAGAATCTACATTGCTATTGAATAGTACTGGAAGCATTGCGCTCTCTCTCAAGACTAGTAACACTTTAAACAGTATACGCTTCGCACTTCTCCTCGGAGTCGAGTAACAATATGCAACGCACTGTGGCAGGTTTATTGTATCCCTTGGACCTTCACATTGACATTGAAACACAGAAACTGCATCGCTATTGAATACTAATGGAAGCATTGCAACATCTCTCAATACTAGTAACGCTTTAAACAGCCTATGCTTTGCACCTTTCCTTGGAGTCGAGTAACAATATGCGACGCACAGTGGACGGTTTATTGTATCCCTTGAACCTTCATATTGACATTGAAACACAGAAACTGCATCGCTATTCAATACTACTGGAAGCATTGCAACATCTCTCCAGACTAGTAATGCTTTAAACAGTCTGTGCTCTGCACCTCTCCTCGGAGTCGAGTAACAATATGCGACACACAGTGGCAGGTTTGTTGCCTCCCTTGGACATTCACATTGACATTGAAACACAGAAACTGCATCGCTATTGAATACTACTGGAAGCGTTGCAACATCTCTCAAGACTAGTAATGCTTTAAACAGTCTGTGCCATGCACCTCTCCTCGGAGTCGAGTATCAATATGCGACGCACAGTGGCAACATTTATTGTATTCCTTAGACCTTCACATTGACATTGAAACACATATTGAATACTACTGGAAGCATTGCGACATCTCTCATGACTTGTAACACTTTAAACAGTCTACGCTTTGCACCTCTCCTCGGAGTCGAGTAACAATATGCGACGCACAGTGAAAGGTTTATTGTATCCCTTGGATCTTCACATTGACATTGAAACACAGAAACTGCATCGCTATTGAGTACTACTGGAAGCATTGCGCCACATCTCAGGACTAGTAACGCTTTGAACAGTCTACGCTTTGCACCTCTCCTGGGAGTTGAGTAACAATTTGCGACGCACAGTGAAAGTTTTATTGTATCCCTTCGACCTTCACTTTGACATTGAAACACAGAAACTGCATCGCTATTGAATACTACTGGAAGCATTGCGCCACATCTCAGGACTAGTGACGCTTTAAACAGTCTACGCCTTGCACCTCTCCTTGGAGTCGAGTAACAATATGCGACGCACAGTGAAAGTTTTATTGTATCCCTTGGATCTTCACTTTGACATTGAAACACAGAAACTGCATCGCTATTGATAACTACTGGAAGCATTGCGCCACATCTCAGGACTAGTAACGCTTTAAACAGACTACGCTTTGCACCTCTCCTTGGAGTCGAGTAACAATATGTGACGCACAGTGAAAGTTTTATTGTATCCCTTGGACCTTCACATTGACATTGAAACACAGAAACTGCATCGCTATTGAATACTACTGGAAGCTATGCGCCACATCTCAGGACTAGTAACGCTTTAAGCAGTGTACGCTTTGCACCTCTCCTTGGAGACGAGTAACAATATGCGACGCACAGTGAAAGTTTTATTGTATCCCTTGGACCTTCACATTGACATTGAAACACAGAAATGGCATCGCTATTGAATTCTACTGGAAGCATTGCGCCACATCTCAGGACTAGTAACGCTTTAAACCGTCTACGCTTTTGCACCCCTCCTTGGAGTCAAGTAACAATATGCGACGCACAGTGAAAGTTTTATTGTGTCCCTTGGACCTTCACATTGACATTGAAACACAGAAACTGCATCGCTATTGAATACTACTGGAAGCATTGCGCCACATCTCAGGACTAGTAACGCTTTAAACAGTCTACGCTTTTGCACCTCTCCTTAGTGTCAAGTAACAATATGCGACGCACAGTGGCAGTATTATTGTATCCCTTGGAGATTCACATTGACATTGAAACACAGAAACTGCATCGCTATTGAATACTACTGGAAGCATTGCGCCACATCTCAGGACTAGTAACGCTTTAAACCGTCTACGCTTTGCAACTCTCCTTGGAGTCGAGTATCAATATGCGACGGACAGTGGGAGTTTTATTGTATCCCTTGGACCCTCACATTGACATTGAAACACACAAACTGCATCGCTATTGAATACCACTGGAAGCATTGCGCCACATCTCAGAACTAGTAACGCATTAAACAGTGTACGCTTTGCACCTTTCCTTGGAGTCGAGTAACAATATGCGACGCAGAGTGAAAGTTTTATTGTATCCCTTGGACCTTCACATTGACATTGAAACACAGAAACTGCATCGCTATTGAATACTACTGGAAGCATTGCGCCACATCTCAGGACTAGTAACGCTTTAAGCAGTGTACGCTTTGCACCTCTCCTTGGAGACGAGTAACAATATGCGACGCACAGTGAAAGTTTTATTGTATCCCTTGGACCTTCACATTGACATTGAAACACAGATATGGCATCGCTATTGAATTCTACTGGAAGCATTGCGCCACATCTCAGGACTAGTAACGCTTTAAACAGTCTACGCTTTTGCACCCCTCCTTGGAGTCGAATAACAATATGCGACGCACAGTGAAAGTTTTATTGTGTCCCTTGGACCTTCACATTGACATTGAAACACAGAAACTGCATCGCTATTGAATACTACTGGAAGCATTGCGCCACATCTCAGGACTAGTAACGCTTTAAGCAGTGTACGCTTTGCACCTCTCCTTGGAGACGAGTAACAATATGCGACGCACAGTGAAAGTTTTATTGTATCCCTTGGACCTACACATTGACATTGAAACACAGAAACTGCATCGCTATTGAATACTACTGGAAGCATTGCGCCACATCTGAGGTTTAGTAATGCTTTAAACAGTCTACGCCTTGCACCTCTCCTTGGAGTCGAGTAACAATATGAGACACGCAGTGAAAGATTTATTGTATCTTTTGGACCTTCACAATGACATTGAAACACAGAAACTGCATCGCTATTGAATACTACTGGAAGCATTGCGCCACATCTCTGGACTAGTAACGCTTTCAACAGTCTACGCTTTGCACCTCTCCTTGGAGTCGAGTAACATTATGCGACACACAGTGAAAGTTTTATTGTATCCCTTGGACCTTCACATTGATATTGAAACACAGAAACTGCATCGCTATTGAGTACTACTGGAAGCATTGCGCCACATCTCAGGACTAGTAACGCTTTAAACAGTCTACGCTTTTGCACCTCTCCTTAGAGTCAAGTAACAATATGCGACGCACAGTGGCAGTATTATTGTATCCCTTGGAGATTCACATTGACATTGAAACACAGAAACTGCATCGCTATTGAATACTACTGGAAGCATTGCGCCACATCTCAGGACTAGTAACGCTTTAAACCGTCTACGCTTTGCAACTCTCCTTGGAGTCGAGTATCAATATGCGACGACAGTGGGAGTTTTATTGTATCCCTTGGACCCTCACATTGACATTGAAACACAGAAACTGCATCGCTATTGAATACTACTGGAAGCATTGCGCCACATCTCAGAACTAGTAACGCTTTAAACAGTGTACGCTTTGCACCTTTCCTTGGAGTCGAGTAACAATATGCGACGCAGAGTGAAAGTTTTATTGTATCCCTTGGACCTTCACATTGACATTGAAACACAGAAACTGCATCGCTATTGAATACAACTGGAAGCATTGCGCCACATCTCAGGACTAGTAACGCTTTAAACAGTCTACGCATTGCACTTCTCCTTGGAGTCGAGTAACAATATGCGACGCACAGTGAAAGTTTTATTGTATCCCTTGGACCTTCACATTGACATTGAAACACAGAAACTGCATCGCTATTGAATACTGCTGGAAGGATTGCGCCACATCTCAGGACTAGTAACGCTTTAAACAGTGTACGCTTTGCACCTCTCCTTGTAGTCGAGTAACAATATGCGACGCACAGTGGCAGTTTTATTGTATCCCTTGGACCTTCACATTGACATTGTAAACACAGAAACTGCATCGCTATTGAATACTACAGGAGGCATTGCGCCACATCACAGTACTAGTAACGCTTTAAACAGTCTACGCTTTGCACCTCTCCTTGGAGTCGAGTAACAACATGCGACGCACAGTGGCACGTTTATTGTATCCCTTAGACCGTCACATTGACATTGAAACACAGAAACTGCATCGCTATTGAATACTGCTTGAAGCATTGCGCCACATCTCAGGACTAGTAACGCTTTAAACAGTCTATGCTTTGCACCTCTTGTTGGAGACGAGTAACAATATGCGACGCACAGTGGCAGTTTTATTGTATCCCTTAGACCGTCACATTGACATTGAAACACAGAAACTTTATCGCTATTGAATACTACTGGAAGCATTGCGCCACATCTCAGGACTAGTAACTCTTTAAACAGTGTACGGTTTGCACTTCTCCTTGGAGTCGAGTAACAATATGCAACGCACAGTGCCAGTTTTATTGTATCCCTTGGACCTTCACATTGACATTGAAACAGAGAAACTGCATCGCTATTGAATACTACAGGAAGCATTGCGCCACATCTCAGGACTAGTACCGCTTTAAACAGTGTACTCTTTGCAACTCTCCTTGGAGTCGAGTAACAACATGCTACAACCAGTGGCACATTTATTGTATCCCTTAGACCGTCACATTGACATTGAAACACAGAAACTGCATCGCTATTGAATACTACTGGAAGCATTGCGCCACATCTCAGGACTAGTAACGCCTTAAACAGTCTACACTTTGCACCTCTCCTTGGAGTCGAGTAACAATATACAACGCACAGTGGCACGTTTACTGTATCCCTTAGACCGTCACATTGACATTGAAACACAGAAACTGCATCGCTATTGAATACTACTGGAAGCATTGCGCCACATCTCAGGACTAGTAACGCTTTAAACAGTCTACGCTTTGCACCTCTCCTTGGCATCGACTAACAATATGCGACGCACAGTGGCAGCTTTATTGTATCCCTTGGACCTTCACATTGACAATGAAACATTGAAACTGCATCGCTATTGAATACTACAGGAAGTATTGCGTCACATCTCAGGACTAGTAACGCTTTAAACAGTCTACGCTTTGCACCTCTCCCTGGAGTCGAGTAACAATATGCTACGCACAGTGGCAGTTTTATTGTATCCCTTGGACCTTCACATTGACATTGAAACACAGAAACTGCATCGCTATTGAATACTACTGGAAGCATTGCGCCACATCTCTGGACTAGTAACGCTTTCAACAGTCTACGCTTTGCACCTCTCCTTGGAGTCGAGTAACAATATGCGACGCACAGTGAAAGTTTTATTGTATCCCTTGGACCTTCACAATGATATTGAAACACAGAAACTGCATCGCTATTGAATACTACTGGTAGCATTGCGCCACATCTCAGGACTAGTAACGCTTTAAACAGTCTACGCTTTGCACCTCTCCTTAGAGTCAAGTAACAATATGCGACGCACAGTGGCAGTATTATTGTATCCCTTGGAGATTCACATTGACATTGAAACACAGAAACTGCATCGCTATTGAATACTACTGGAAGCATTGCGCCACATCTCAGGACTAGTAACGCTTTAAACAGTCTACGCTTTGCAACCCTCCTTGGAGTCGAGTATCAATATGCGACGGACAGTGGGAGTTTTATTGTATCCCTTGGACCCTCACATTGACATTGAAACACAGAAACTGCATGGCTATTGAATACTACTGGAAGCATTGCGCCACATCTCAGGACTAGTAACGCTTTAAACAGTGTACGCTTTGCACCTCTCCTTGGAGACGAGTAACAATATGCGACGCACAGTGGCAGTTTTATTGTATCCCTTGGACCTTCACATTGACATTGAAACACAGAAATGGCATCGCTATTGAATACTACTGGAAGCATTGCGCCACATCTCAGGACTAGTAACGCTTTAAACAGTCTACGCTTTGCACCCCTCCTTGGAGTCGAGTAACAATATGCGACGCACAGTGAAAATTTTATTGTGTCCCTTGGACCTTCACATTGACATTGAAACACAGAAACTGCATCGCTATTGAATACTACTGGAAGCATTGCGCCACATCTCAGGACTAGTAACGCTTTAAACAGTCTACGCCTTGCACCTCTCCTTGGAGTCGAGTAAAAATATGCGACACGCAGTGAAAGATTTGTTGTATCTTTTGGACCTTCACATTGACATTGAAACACAGAAACTGCATCGCTATTGAATACTACTGGATGCATTGCGCCACATCTCTGGACTAGTAACGCTTTCAACAGTCTACGCTTTGCACCTCTCCTTGGAGTCGGGTAACAATATGCGGCGCACAGTGAAAGTTTTATTGTATCCCTTGGACGTTGACATTGATATTGAAACACAGAAACTGCATCGCTATTGAATACTACTGGAAGCATTGCGCCACATCTCAGGACTAGTAACGCTTTAAACAGTCTACGCTTTTGCACCTCTCCTTAGAGTCAAGTAACAATATGCGACGCACAGTGGCAGTATTATTGTATCCCTTGGAGATTCACATTGACATTGAAACACAGAAACTGCATCGCTATTGAATACTACTGGAAGCATTGCGCCACATCTCAGGACTAGTAACGCTTTAAACAGTCTACGCTTTGCAACTCTCCTTGGAGTCGAGTATCAATATGCGACGGACAGTGGGAGTTTTATTGTATCCCTTGGACCCTCACATTGACATTGAAACACAGAAACTGCATCGCTATTGAATACTACTGGAAGCATTGCGCCACATCTCAGGACTAGTAACGCTTTAAACAGTGTACGCCTTGCACCTTTCCTTGGAGTCGAGTAACAATATGCGACGCAGAGTGAAAGTTTTATTGTATCCCTTGGACCTTCACATTGTCATTGAAACACAGAAACTGCATCGCTATTGAATACAACTGGAAGCATTGCGCCACATCTCAGGACTAGTAACGCTTTAAACAGTCTACGCTTTGCACCTCTCCTTGGAGTCGAGTAACAATATGCGACGCACAGTGGCACGTTTATTGTATCGCTTGGACCTTCACATTGACATTGAAACACAGAAAATGCATCGCTATTGTATACTACTGGAAGCATTGCGCCACATCTCAGAACTAGTAACGCTTTAAACAGTCTACGCTTTTCACCTCTCCTTGGTGTCGAGTAACAATATGCGACACACAGTGGCACGTTTATTGTATCCCTTAGACCGTCACATTGACATTGAAACACAGAAACTGCATCGCTATTGAATATTACTGGAAGCGTTGCGCCACATCTCAGGACTAGTAACGCTTTAAACAGTGTACGCTTTGCACCTCTCCTTGTAGTCGAGTAACAATATGCGATGCACAGTGGCAGTTTTATTGAATCCCTTGGACCTTCACATTGACATTGAAACACAGAAACTGCATCGCTATTGAATACTACTGGAAGCATTGCGCCACATCACAGTACTAGTAACGCTTTAAACAGTCTACGCTTTGCACCTCTCCTTGGAGTCGAGTAACAACATGCGACGCACAGTGGCACGTTTATTGTATCCCTTAGACCGTCACATTGGCATTGAAACACAGAAACTGCATCGCTATTGAATACTGCTTGAAGCATTGCGCCACATCTCAGGACTAGTAACGCTTTAAACAGTCTATGCTTTGCACCTCTTGTTGGAGACGAGTAACAATATGCGATGCACAGTGGCACGTTTGTTGTATCCCTTAGACCGTCACATTGACATTGAAACACAGAAACTTTATCGCTATTGAATACTACTGGAAGCATTGCGCCACATCGCAGGACTAGTAACTCTTTAAACAGTGTATGGTTTGCACCTCTCCTTGGAGTCGAGTAACAATATGCGATCCACAGTGGCAGTTTTATTGTATCCCTTGGACCTTCACATTGACATTGAAACAGAGAAATTGCATCGCTATTGAATACTACAGGAAGCATTGCGCCACATCTCAGGACTAGTAACGCTTTAAACAGTGTACGCTTTGCAACTCTCCTTGGAGTCGAGTAACAACATGCGACAACCAGTGGCACATTTATTGTATCCCTTAGACCGTCACATTGACATTGAAACACAGAAACTGCATCGCTATTGAATACTGCTGGAAGCATTGCGCCACATCTCAGGACTAGTAACGCTTTAAACAGTCTACACTTTGCACCTCTCCTTGGAGTCGAGTAACAATATACAACGCACAGTGGCACGTTTCTTGTATCCCTTAGACCGTCACATTGACATTGAAACACAGAAACTGCATCGCTATTGAATACTACTGGAAGCATTGCGCCACATCTCAGGACTAGTAACGCTTTAAACAGTCTACGCTTTGCACCTCTCCTTGGCATCGACTAACAATACGCGACGCACAGTGGCAGTTTTATTGTATCCCTTGGACCTTCACATTGACAATGAAACATTGAAACTGCATCGCTATTGAATACTACAGGAAGTATTGCGTCACATCTCAGGACTAGTAACGCTTTAAACAGTCTACGCTTTGCACCTCTCCCTGGAGTCGAGTAACAATATGCGACGCACAGTGGCTGTTTTATTGTATCCCTTGGACCTTCACATTGACATTGAAACACAGAAACTGCATCGCTATTGAATACTACTGGAAGCATTGCGCCACATCTCAGGACTAGTAACGCTTTAAACAGTCTACGCCTTGCACCGCTCCTTGGAGTCGAGTAACAATATGCGACACGCAGTGAAAGATTTATTGTATCTTTTGGACCTTCACATTGACATTGAAACACAGAAACTGCATCGCTATTGATTACTACTGGAAGCATTGCGCCACATCTCTGGACTAGTAACGCTTTCAACAGTCTACGCTTTGCACCTCTCCTTGGAGTCGAGTAACAATATGCGACGCACAGTGAAAGTTTTATTGTATCCCTTGGACCTTCACATTGATATTGAAACACAGAAACTGCATCGCTATTGAATACTACTGGTAGCATTGCGCCACATCTCAGGACTAGTAACGCTTTAAACAGTCTACGCTTTGCACCTCTCCTTAGAGTCAAGTAACAATATGCGACGCACAGTGGCAGTATTATTGTATCCCTTGGAGATTCACATTGACATTGAAACACAGAAACTGCATCGCTATTGAATACTACTGGAAGCATTGCGCCACTTCTCAGGACTAGTAACGCTTTAAACCGTCTACGCTTTGCAACTCGCCTTGGAGTCGAGTATCAATATGCCACGGACAGTGGGAGTTTTATTGTATCCCTTGGACCCTCACATTGACATTGAAACACAGAAACTGCATCGCTATTGAATACTACTGGAAGCATTGCGCCACATCTCAGGACTAGTAACGCTTTAAACAGTGTACGCTTTGCACCTTTCCTTGGAGTCGAGTAACAATATGCGACGCAGAGTGAAAGTTTTATTGTATCCCTTGGACCTTCACATTGTCATTGAAACACTGAAACTGCATCGCTATTGAATACAACTGGAAGCATTGCGCCACATCTCAGGACTAGTAACGCTTTAAACAGTCTACGCATTGCACCTCTCCTTGGAGTCGAGTAACAATATGCGACGCACTGTGAAAGTTTTATTGTATCCCTTGGACCTTCACATTGACATTGAAACACAGAAACTGCATCGCTATTGAATAATGCTGGAAGCATTGCGCCACATCTCAGAACTAGTAACGCTTTGAACAGTCTACGCTTTACACTTCCCCTTGGAGTCGATTAACAATATGCGACACACAGTGGCACGTTTATTGTATCTTTTAGACCGTCACATTGACATTGAAACACTGAAAATGCATCGCTATTGTATACTACTGGAAGCATTGCGCCACATCTCAGAACTAGTAACGCTTTAAACAGTCTACGCTTTTCACCTCTCCTTGGAGTCGAGTAACAATATGCGACACACAGTGGCACGTTTATTGTATTCCATAGACCGGCACATTGACATTGAAACACAGAAACTGCATCGCTATTGAATATTACTGGAAGCGTTGCGCCACATATCAGGACTAGTAACGCTTTAAACAGTGTACGCTTTGCACCTCTCCTTGTAGTCGAGTAACAATATGCGACGCACAGTGGCAGTTTTATTGTATCCCTTGGACCTTCACATTGACATTGTAAACACAGAAACTGCATCGCTATTGAATACTACTGGAAGCATTGCGCCACATCACAGTACTAGTAACGCTTTAAACAGTCTACGCTTTGCACCTCTCCTTGGAGTGGAGTAACAAGATACGACGCACAGTGGCACGATTATTGTATCCCTTAGACCGTCACATTGACATTGAAACACAGAAACAGCATCGCTATTGAATACTGCTTGAAGCATTGCGCCACATCTCAGGACTAGTAACGCTTTAAACAGTCTATGCTTTGCACCTCTCGTTGGAGACGAGTAACAATATGCGACGCACAGTGGCACGTTTGTTGTATCCCTTAGACCGTCACATTGACATTGAAACACAGAAACTTTATCGCTATTGAATACTACTGGAGGCATTGCGCCACATCTCAGGACTAGTAACGCTTTAAACAGTGTACGGTTTGCACCTCTCCTTGGAGTCCAGTAACAATATGCGACGCACAGTGGCAGTTTTATTGTATCCCTTGGACCTTCACATTGACATTGAAACAGAGAAACTGCATCGCTATTGAATACTACAGGAAGCATTGCGCCACATCTGAGGACTAGTAACGCTTTAAACGGTCTACGCTTTGCAACTCTCCTTGGAGTCGAGTAACAACATGCGACAACCAGTGGCACATTTATTGTATCCCTTAGACCGTCACATTGACATTGAAACACAGAAACTGCATCGCTATTGAATACTACTGGAAGCATTGCGCCACATCTCAGGACTAGTAACGCTTTAAACAGTCTACACTTTGCACCTCTCCTTGGAGTCGAGTAACAATATACAACGCACAGTGGCACGTTTATTGTATCCCTTAGACCGTCGCATTGACATTGAAGCACAGAAACTGCATCGCTATTGAATACTACTGGAAGCATTGCGCCACATCTCAGGACTAGTAACGCTTAAATCAGTCTACGCTTTGCACCTCTCCTTGGCATCGACTAACAATATGCGACGCACAGTGGCAGTCTTATTGTATCCCTGGGACCTTCACATTGACAATGAAACATTGAAACTGCATCGCTATTGAATACTACAGGAAGTATTGCGTCACATCTCAGGACTAGTTACGCTTTAAACAGTTTACGCTTTGCACCTCTCCCTGGAGTCGAGTAACAATATGCGACGCACAGTGGCAGTTTTATTGTATCCCTTGGACCTTCACATTGACATTGTAACACTGAAACTGCATCGCTATTAAATACCACTGGAAGCATTGCGCCACATCTCAGGACTAGTAACGCTTTAAACAGCCTACGCTTTGCACCTCTCCTTGGAGTCGAGTAATAATATGTGACGCACAGTGGCATATTTATTGTATCCCTTAGACCATAACATTGACATTGAAACACAGAAACTGCATCGCTATTGAATACTACTGGAAGCATTGCGCCACATCTCAGGACTAGTAACGCTTTCAACATTCTAAGCTTTGCACCTCTCCTTGGAGTCGAGTAACAATATGCGACGCACAGTGAAAGTTTTATTGTATCCCTTGGACCTTCACATTGACATTGAAACACAGAAACTGCATCGCTATGTAATACTACTGGAGGCATTGCGCCTCATCTTAGGACTAGTAACGCTTTAAAAGTTGTAAGCTTTGCACCTCTCCTTGGAGTCAAGTAACAATATGCGACGCACAGTGGCATGTTCATTGTATCCCTTATACCGTCACATTGACATTCAAACACAGAAACTGCATCGCTATTGAATACTACTGGAAACATTGCGACACATCACAGGACTAGTAACGCTTTAAACATTGTACGCTTTGCACCTCTCCTTGGAGTCGAGTAACAATATGCGACGCACAGTGAAAGTCTTATTGTATCCCTTGGATCTTCACATTGACATTGAAACACAGAAACTGCATTGCTGTTGAATACTACTGAAAGCATTGCGCCACATCTCAGGACTAGTAACGCTTTAAACATTCTACGCTATCCACCTCTCCTTGGAGTCGAGTAACAATATGCGACGCACAGTGGCACGATTATTGTATGCCTTATACCGTCGCATTGATATTGAAACACAGAAACTGCATCGCTATTGAAACTACTGGAAGCATCGCGCCACATCTCAGTACTAGTAACGTTTTAAACAGTCTACTCTCTGCACCTCTCCTTGGAGTCGAGTAGCAATATGCGACGTACAGTGGCATTTTCATTGTATCCCTTGGACCTTCACATTGACAATGAAACATTGAAACTGCATCGCTATTGAATACTACAGGAAGCATTGCGTCACATCTCAGGACTAGAAACGCTTTAAACAGTCTACGCTTTGCACCTCTCCCTGGAGTCGAGTAACAACATGCGACGCACAGTGGCAGTTTTATTGTATCCCTTGGACCTTCACATTGACATTGAAACACAGAAACTGCATCGCTATTAAATACTACTGGAAGCATTGCGCCACATCTCAGGACTAGTAACGCTTTAAACAGTCTACGCTTTGCACCTCTCCTTGGAGTCGAGTAATAATATGTGACGCACAGTGGCATGTTTATTGTATCCCTTAGACCGCCACATTGACATTGAAACACAGAAACTGCATCGCTATTGAATACTACTGGAAGCATTGCGCCACATCTCAGGACTAGTAACGCTTTAAACGTTCTACGCTTTGCACCTCTCCTTGGAGTCGAGTAACAATATGCGACGCTCAGTGGCAAATTTTATTGTATCCCTTGGACCTTCACATTGACATTGAAACACAGAAACTGCATTGCTATTGAATACTACTGGAAGCATTGCGCCACATCTCAGGACTAGTAACGCTTTAAACAGTCTACACTTTGCACCTCTCCTTGGAGTCGAGTAACAATATGTGACGCACAGTGAAAGTTTTATTGTATCCCTTGGACCTTCACATTGACATTGAAACACAGAAACTGCATCGCTATGGAATACTACTGGAAGCATTGCGCCACATCTCAGGACTAGTAACGCTTTAAACAGTGTACGCTTTGCACATCTCCTTGGAGTCGAGTAATAATATGCGACGCACAGTGGCATGTTTATTGTATCCCTTAGACCGTAACATTGACATTGAAACACAGAAACTGCATCGCTATTGAATACTACGGGAAGCATTGCGCCACATCTCAGGACTAGTAACGCTTTAAACATTCTACGCTTTGCACCTCTCCTTGGAGTCGAGTAACAATATGCGACGCACAGTGAAAGTTTTATTGTATCCCTTGGACCTACACATTGACATTGAAACACAGAAACTGCATCGCTATTAAATACTACTGAAAGCATTGCGCCACATTTCAGGACTAGTAACGCTTTACACAGTCTACGCTTTGCACCTCTCCTTGGAGTCGAGTAATAATATGTGACACACAGTGGCATGTTTATTGTATCCCTTAGACCGTAACATTGACATTGAAACACAGAAACTGCATCGCTATTGAATACTACTGGAAGCATTGCGCCACATCTCAGGACTAGTAACGCTCTAAACATTCTACGCTTTGCACCTCTCCTTGGAGTCGAGTAACAATATGCGACACACAGTGAAAGTTTTATTGTATCCCTTGGACCTTCACATTGACATTGAAACACAGAAACTGCATCGCTATGTAATACTACTGGAAGCATTGCGCCTCATCTCAGGACTAGTAACGCTTTAAACAGTCTATGCTTTGCCTTTCTCCTTGGAGTCGAATAACAACATGCGACGCACAGTGGCACGTTATTGTATCCCTTACACCGTTACATTGACATTGAAACACAGAAACAGCATCGCTGTTGAGTACTACTCGAAGCATTGCGCCACATCTCAGGACTAGTAACGCTTTAAACAGTCTACGCTTTGCACCCCTCCTTGGAGTTGAGTAACAATATGTGACGCACAGTGCCAGTTTTATTGTATCCCTTGGACCTTCACATTGACATTGAAACAGAGAAACTGCATCGCTATTGAATACTACAGGAAGCATTGCGCCACATCTCAGGACTAGTAACGCTTTAAACAGTGTACTCTTTGCAACTCTCCTTGGAGTCGAGTAACAACATGCGACAACCAGTGGCACATTTATTGTATCCCTTAGACCGTCACATTGACATTGAAACACAGAAACTGCATCGCTATTGAATACTACTGGAAGCATTGCGCCACATCTCAGGACTAGTAACGCCTTAAACAGTCTACACTTTGCACCTCTCCTTGGAGTCGAGTAACAATATACAACGCACAGTGGCACGTTTACTGTATCCCTTAGACCGTCACATTGACATTGAAACACAGAAACTGCATCGCTATTGAATACTACTGGAAGCATTGCGCCACATCTCAGGACTAGTAACGCTTTAAACAGTCTACGCTTTGCACCTCTCCTTGGCATCGACTAACAATATGCGACGCACAGTGGCAGCTTTATTGTATCCCTTGGACCTTCACATTGACAATGAAACATTGAAACTGCATCGCTATTGAATACTACAGGAAGTATTGCGTCACATCTCAGGACTAGTAACGCTTTAAACAGTCTACGCTTTGCACCTCTCCCTGGAGTCGAGTAACAATATGCTACGCACAGTGGCAGTTTTATTGTATCCCTTGGACCTTCACATTGACATTGAAACACAGAAACTGCATCGCTATTGAATACTACTGGAAGCATTGCGCCACATCTCTGGACTAGTAACGCTTTCAACAGTCTACGCTTTGCACCTCTCCTTGGAGTCGAGTAACAATATGCGACGCACAGTGAAAGTTTTATTGTATCCCTTGGACCTTCACAATGATATTGAAACACAGAAACTGCATCGCTATTGAATACTACTGGTAGCATTGCGCCACATCTCAGGACTAGTAACGCTTTAAACAGTCTACGCTTTGCACCTCTCCTTAGAGTCAAGTAACAATATGCGACGCACAGTGGCAGTATTATTGTATCCCTTGGAGATTCACATTGACATTGAAACACAGAAACTGCATCGCTATTGAATACTACTGGAAGCATTGCGCCACATCTCAGGACTAGTAACGCTTTAAATAGTCTACGCTTTGCAACTCTCCTTGGAGTCGAGTATCAATATGCGACGGACAGTGGGAGTTTTATTGTATCCCTTGGACCCTCACATTGACATTGAAACACAGAAACTGCATGGCTATTGAATACTACTGGAAGCATTGCGCCACATCTCAGGACTAGTAACGCTTTAAACAGTGTACGCTTTGCACCTCTCCTTGGAGACGAGTAACAATATGCGACGCACAGTGAATGTTTTATTGTATCCCTTGGACCTTCACATTGACATTGAAACACAGAAATGGCATCGCTATTGAATACTACTGGAAGCATTGCGCCACATCTCAGGACTAGTAACGCTTTAAACAGTCTACGCTTTGCACCCCTACTTGGAGTCGAGTAACAATATGCGACGCACAGTGAAAATTTTATTGTGTCCCTTGGACCTTCACATTGACATTGAAACACAGAAACTGCATCGCTATTGAATACTACTGGAAGCATTGCGCCACATCTCAGGACTAGTAACGCTTCAAACAGTCTACGCCTTGCACCTCTCCTTGGAGTCGAGTAAAAATATGCGACACGCAGTGAAAGATTTGTTGTATCTTTTGGACCTTCACATTGACATTGAAACACAGAAACTGCATCGCTATTGAATACTACTGGATGCATTGCGCCACATCTCTGGACTAGTAACGCTTTCAACAGTCTACGCTTTGCACCTCTCCTTGGAGTCGGGTAACAATATGCGGCGCACAGTGAAAGTTTTATTGTATCCCTTGGACGTTGACATTGATATTGAAACACAGAAACTGCATCGCTATTGAATACTACTGGAAGCATTGCGCCACATCTCAGGACTAGTAACGCTTTAAACAGTCTACGCTTTTGCACCTCTCCTTAGAGTCAAGTAACAATATGCGACGCACAGTGGCAGTATTATTGTATCCCTTGGAGATTCACATTGACATTGAAACACAGAAACTGCATCGCTATTGAATACTACTGGAAGCATTGCGCCACATCTCAGGACTAGTAACGCTTTAAACAGTCTACGCTTTGCAACTCTCCTTGGAGTCGAGTATCAATATGCGACGGACAGTGGGAGTTTTATTGTATCCCTTGGACCCTCACATTGACATTGAAACACAGAAACTGCATCGCTATTGAATACTACTGGAAGCATTGCGCCACATCTCAGGACTAGTAACGCTTTAAACAGTGTACGCCTTGCACCTTTCCTTGGAGTCGAGTAACAATATGCGACGCAGAGTGAAAGTTTTATTGTATCCCTTGGACCTTCACATTGTCATTGAAACACAGAAACTGCATCGCTATTGAATACAACTGGAAGCATTGCGCCACATCTCAGGACTAGCAACGCTTTAAACAGTCTACGCTTTGCACCTCTCCTTGGAGTCGAGTAACAACATGCGACGCACAGTGGCACGTTTATTGTATCGCTTGGACCTTCACATTGACATTGAAACACAGAAAATGCATCGCTATTGTATACTACTGGAAGCATTGCGCCACATCTCAGAACTAGTAACGCTTTAAACAGTCTACGCTTTTCACCTCTCCTTGGTGTCGAGTAACAATATGCGACACACAGTGGCACGTTTATTGTATCCCTTAGACCGTCACATTGACATTGAAACACAGAAACTGCATCGCTATTGAATATTACTGGAAGCGTTGCGCCACATCTCAGGACTAGTAACGCTTTAAACAGTGTACGCTTTGCACCTCTCCTTGTAGTCGAGTAACAATATGCGATGCACAGTGGCAGTTTTATTGAATCCCTTGGACCTTCACATTGACATTGAAACACAGAAACTGCATCGCTATTGAATACTACTGGAAGCATTGCGCCACATCACAGTACTAGTAACGCTTTAAACAGTCTACGCTTTGCACCTCTCCTTGGAGTCGAGTAACAACATGCGACGCACAGTGGCACGTTTATTGTATCCCTTAGACCGTCACATTGGCATTGAAACACAGAAACTGCATCGCTATTGAATACTGCTTGAAGCATTGCGCCACATCTCAGGACTAGTAACGCTTTAAACAGTCTATGCTTTGCACCTCTTGTTGGAGACGAGTAACAATATGCGATGCACAGTGGCACGTTTGTTGTATCCCTTAGACCGTCACATTGACATTGAAACACAGAAACTTTATCGCTATTGAATACTACTGGAAGCATTGCGCCACATCTCAGGACTAGTAACTCTTTAAACAGTGTATGGTTTGCACCTCTCCTTGGAGTCGAGTAACAATATGCGATCCACAGTGGCAGTTTTATTGTATCCCTTGGACCTTCACATTGACATTGAAACAGAGAAATTGCATCGCTATTGAATACTACAGGAAGCATTGCGCCACATCTCAGGACTAGTAACGCTTTAAACAGTGTACGCTTTGCAACTCTCCTTGGAGTCGAGTAACAACATGCGACAACCAGTGGCACATTTATTGTATCCCTTAGACCGTCACATTGACATTGAAACACAGAAACTGCATCGCTATTGAATACTACTGGAAGCATTGCGCCACATCTCAGGACTAGTAACGCTTTAAACAGTCTACGCTTTGCACCTCTCCTTGGCATCGACTAACAATACGCGACGCACAGTGGCAGTTTTATTGTATCCCTTGGTTCTTCACATTGACAATGAAACATTGAAACTGCATCGCTATTGAGTACTACAGGAAGTATTGCGTCACATCTCAGGACTAGTAACGCTTTAAACAGTCTACGCTTTGCACCTCTCCCTGGAGTCGAGTAACAATATGCGACGCACAGTGGCTGTTTTATTGTATCCCTTGGACCTTCACATTGACATTGAAACACAGAAACTGCATCGCTATTGAATACTACTGGAAGCATTGCGCCACATCTCAGGACTAGTAACTCTTTAAACAGTCTACGCCTTGCACCTCTCCTTGGAGTCGAGTAACAATATGCGACACGCAGTGAAAGATTTATTGTATCTTTTGGACCTTCACATTGACATTGAAACACAGAAACTGCATCGCTATTGATTACTACTGGAAGCATTGCGCCACATCTCTGGACTAGTAACGCTTTCAACAGTCTACGCTTTGCACCTCTCCTTGGAGTCGAGTAACAATATGCGACGCACAGTGAAAGTTTTATTGTATCCCTTGGACCTTCACATTGATATTGAAACACAGAAACTGCATCGCTATTGAATACTACTGGTAGCATTGCGCCACATCTCAGGACTAGTAACGCTTTAAACAGTCTACGCTTTGCACCTCTCCTTAGAGTCAAGTAACAATATGCGACGCACAGTGGCAGTATTATTGTATCCCTTGGAGATTCACATTGACATTGAAACACAGAAACTGCATCGCTATTGAATACTACTGGAAGCATTGCGCCACTTCTCAGGACTAGTAACGCTTTAAACCGTCTACGCTTTGCAACTCGCCTTGGAGTCGAGTATCAATATGCGACGGACAGTGGGAGTTTTATTGTATCCCTTGGACCGTCACATTGACATTGAGACACAGAAACTGCATCGCCATTGAATACTACTGGAAGCATTGCGCCACATCTCAGGACTAGTAACGCTTTAAACAGTGTACGCTTTGCACCTTTCCTTGGAATCGAGTAACAATATGCGACGCAGAGTGAAAGTTTTATTGTATCCCTTGGACCTTCACATTGTCATTGAAACACAGAAACTGCATCGCTATTGAATACAACTGGAAGCATTGCGCCACATCTCAGGACTAGTAACGCTTTAAACAGTCTACGCATTGCACCTCTCCTTGGAGTCGAGTAACAATATGCGACGCACTGTGAAAGTTTTATTGTATCCCTTGGACCTTCACATTGACATTGAAACACAGAAACTGCATCGCTATTGAATACTGCTGGAAGCATTGCGCCACATCTCAGAACTAGTAACGCTTTAAACAGTCTACGCTTTGCACTTCCCCTTGGAGTCGATTAACAATATGCGACACACAGTGGCACGTTTATTGTATCTTTTAGACCGTCACATTGACATTGAAACACAGAAAATGCATCGCTATTGTATACTACTGGAAGCATTGCGCCACATCTCAGAACTAGTAACGCTTTAAACAGTCTACGCTTTTCACCTCTCCTTGGAGTCGAGTAACAATATGCGACACACAGTGGCACGTTTATTGTATTCCATAGACCGGCACATTGACATTGAAACACAGAAACTGCATCGCTATTGAATATTACTGGAAGCGTTGCGCCACATATCAGGACTAGTAACGCTTTAAACAGTGTACGCTTTGCACCTCTCCTTGTAGTCGAGTAACAATATGCGACGCACAGTGGCAGTTTTATTGTATCCCTTGGACCTTCACATTGACATTGTAAACACAGAAACTGCATCGCTATTGAATACTACTGGAAGCATTGCGCCACATCACAGTACTAGTAACGCTTTAAACAGTCTACGCTTTGCACCTCTCCTTGGAGTGGAGTAACAAGATACGACGCACAGTGGCACGTTTATTGTATCCCTTAGACCGTCACATTGACATTGAAACACAGAAACAGCATCGCTATTGAATACTGCTTGAAGCATTGCGCCACATCTCAGGACTAGTAACGCTTTAAACAGTCTATGCTTTGCACCTCTCGTTGGAGACGAGTAACAATATGCGACGCACAGTGGCACGTTTGTTGTATCCCTTAGACCGTCACATTGACATTGAAACACAGAAACTTTATCGCTATTGAATACTACTGGAGGCATTGCGCCACATCTCAGGACTAGTAACGCTTTAAACAGTGTACGGTTTGCACCTCTCCTTGGAGTCCAGTAACAATATGCGACGCACAGTGGCAGTTTTATTGTATCCCTTGGACCTTCACATTGACATTGAAACAGAGAAACTGCATCGCTATTGAATACTACAGGAAGCATTGCGCCACATCTCAGGACTAGTAACGCTTTAAACGGTCTATGCTTTGCAACTCTCCTTGGAGTCGAGTAACAACATGCGACAACCAGTGGCACATTTATTGTATCCCTTAGACCGTCACATTGACATTGAAACACAGAAACTGCATCGCTATTGAATACTACTGGAAGCATTGCGCCACATCTCAGGACTAGTAACGCTTTAAACAGTCTACACTTTGCACCTCTCCTTGGAGTCGAGTAACAATATACAACGCACAGTGGCACGTTTATTGTATCCCTTAGACCGTCGCATTGACATTGAAACACAGAAACTGCATCGCTATTGAATACTACTGGAAGCATTGCGCCACATCTCAGGACTAGTAACGCTTAAATCAGTCTACGCTTTGCACCTCTCCTTGGCATCGACTAACAATATGCGACGCACAGTGGCAGTCTTATTGTATCCCTGGGACCTTCACATTGACAATGAAACATTGAAACTGCATCGCTATTGAATACTACAGGAAGTATTGCGTCACATCTCAGGACTAGTTACGCTTTAAACAGTTTACGCTTTGCACCTCTCCCTGGAGTCGAGTAACAATATGCGACGCACAGTGGCAGTTTTATTGTATCCCTTGGACCTTCACATTGACATTGTAACACTGAAACTGCATCGCTATTAAATACCACTGGAAGCATTGCGCCACATCTCAGGACTAGTAACGCTTTAAACAGTCTACGCTTTGCACCTCTCCTTGGAGTCGAGTAATAATATGTGACGCACAGTGGCATGTTTATTGTATCCCTTAGACCATAACATTGACATTGAAACACAGAAACTGCATCGCTATTGAATACTACTGGAAGCATTGCGCCACATCTCAGGACTAGTAACGCTTTCAACATTCTAAGCTTTGCACCTCTCCTTGGAGTCGAGTAACAATATGCGACGCACAGTGAAAGTTTTATTGTATCCCTTGGACCTTCACATTGACATTGAAACACAGAAACTGCATCGCTATGTAATACTACTGGAGGCATTGCGCCTCATCTCAGGACTAGTAACGCTTTAAAAGTTGTAAGCTTTGCACCTCTCCTTGGAGTCAAGTAACAATATGCGACGCACAGTGGCATGTTCATTGTATCCCTTATACCGTCACATTGACATTGAAACACAGAAACTGCATCGCTATTGAATACTACTGGAAACATTGCGACACATCACAGGACTAGTAACGCTTTAAACATTGTACGCTTTGCACCTCTCCTTGGAGTCGAGTAACAATATGCGACGCACAGTGAAAGTCTTATTGTATCCCTTGGATCTTCACATTGACATTGAAACACAGAAACTGCATTGCTGTTGAATACTACTGAAAGCATTGCGCCACATCTCAGGACTAGTAACGCTTTAAACATTCTACGCTATCCACCTCTCCTTGGAGTCGAGTAACAATATGCGACGCACAGTGGCACGATTATTGTATGCCTTATACCGTCGCATTGATATTGAAACACAGAAACTGCATCGCTATTGAAACTACTGGAAGCATCGCGCCACATCTCAGTACTAGTAACGTTTTAAACAGTCTACTCTCTGCACCTCTCCTTGGAGTCGAGTAGCAATATGCGACGTACAGTGGCATTTTCATTGTATCCCTTGGACCTTCACATTGACAATGAAACATTGAAACTGCATCGCTATTGAATACTACAGGAAGCATTGCGTCACATCTCAGGACTAGAAACGCTTTAAACAGTCTACGCTTTGCACCTCTCCCTGGAGTCGAGTAACAACATGCGACGCACAGTGGCAGTTTTATTGTATCCCTTGGACCTTCACATTGACATTGAAACACAGAAACTGCATCGCTATTAAAAACTACTGGAAGCATTGCGCCACATCTCAGGACTAGTAACGCTTTAAACAGTCTACGCTTTGCACCTCTCCTTGGAGTCGAGTAATAATATGTGACGCACAGTGGCATGTTTATTGTATCCCTTAGACCGCCACATTGACATTGAAACACAGAAACTGCATCGCTATTGAATACTACTGGAAGCATTGCGCCACATCTCAGGACTAGTAACGCTTTAAACGTTCTACGCTTTGCACCTCTCCTTGGAGTCGAGTAACAATATGCGACGCTCAGTGGCATTTTTATTGTATCCCTTGGACCTTCACATTGACATTGAAACACAGAAACTGCATTGCTATTGAATACTACTGGAAGCATTGCGCCACATCTCAGGACTAGTAACGCTTTAAACAGTCTACACTTTGCACCTCTCCTTGGAGTCGAGTAACAATATGTGACGCACAGTGAAAGTTTTATTGTATCCCTTGGACCTTCACATTGACATTGAAACACAGAAACTGCATCGCTATGGAATACTACTGGAAGCATTGCGCCACATCTCAGGACTAGTAACGCTTTAAACAGTGTACGCTTTGCACATCTCCTTGGAGTCGAGTAATAATATGCGACGCACAGTGGCATGTTTATTGTATCCCTTAGACCGTAACATTGACATTGAAACACAGAAACTGCATCGCTATTGAATACTACTGGAAGCATTGCGCCACATCTCAGGACTAGTAACGCTTTAAACATTCTACGCTTTGCACCTCTCCTTGGAGTCGAGTAACAATATGCGACGCACAGTGAAAGTTTTATTGTATCCCTTGGACCTACACATTGACATTGAAACACAGAAACTGCATCGCTATTAAATACTACTGAAAGCATTGCGCCACATTTCAGGACTAGTAACGCTTTACACAGTCTACGCTTTGCACCTCTCCTTGGAGTCGAGTAATAATATGTGACACACAGTGGCATGTTTATTGTATCCCTTAGACCGTAACATTGACATTGAAACACAGAAACTGCATCGCTATTGAATACTACTGGAAGCATTGCGCCACATCTCAGGACTAGTAACGCTCTAAACATTCTACGCTTTGCACCTCTCCTTGGAGTCGAGTAACAATATGCGACACACAGTGAAAGTTTTATTGTATCCCTTGGACCTTCACATTGACATTGAAACACAGAAACTGCATCGCTATGTAATACTACTGGAAGCATTGCGCCTCATCTCAGGACTAGTAACGCTTTAAACAGTCTATGCTTTGCACTTCTCCTTGGAGTCGAATAACAACATGCGACGCACAGTGGCACGTTATTGTATCCCTTACACCGTTACATTGACATTGAAACACAGAAACAGCATCGCTATTGAGTACTACTCGAAGCATTGCGCCACATCTCAGGACTAGTAACGCTTTAAACAGTCTACGCTTTGCACCCCTCCTTGGAGTTGAGTAACAATATGTGACGCACAGTGAAAGTTTTATTGTATCCCTTGGACTTTCACATTGACATTGAAACACAGAAACTGCATCGCTATTGAATACTACTGGAAGCATTGCGCCACATCTCAGGACTAGTAACGCTTTAAACTGTCTACGCCTTGCACCTCTCCTTGGAGTCGAGTAACAATATGCGACGCACAGTGAAAGATTTATTGTATCCCTTGGACCTTCACATTGACATTGAAACATAGAAACTGCATCGCTATTGAAACTACTGGAATCATTTCGCCACATCTCAGGACTAGTAACGCTTTAAACAGTATACTCTTTGCACCTCTCCTTGGAGTCGAGTAACAATATGCGACGGACAGTGGCAGTTTAATTGTATCCCTTGAACCTTCACATTGACATTGAAACACAGAAACTGCATCGCTATTGAATACTACTGGAAGCATTGCGCCACATCTCAGGACTAGTAACGCTTTAAACAGTCTACACTTTGCACCTCTCCTTGGAGTCGAGTAACAACATGCGACACACAGTGGCACGTTTATTGTATCCCTTAGACCGTCACATTGACATTGAAACACAGTAACTGCATCGCTATTGAATATTCCTGGAAGCATTGCGCCACAGCACATGACTAGTAACGCTTTACACAGTCTACGCTTTGCACCTCTCCTTGGCGTCGACTAACAATATGCGACGCACAGTGGCAGTTTTATTGTATCCCTTGGACCTTCACATTGAAATTGAAACACTGAAACTTCATCGCTATTGAATACTACAGGAAGCATTGCGTCACATCTCAGTACTAGTAGCGCTTTAAACAGTCTACGCATTGCACCTCTCCCTGGAGTCGAGTAACAATATGCGACGCACAGTGGCACGTTTATTGTATCCCTTGGACCTTCACATTGACATTGAAACACAGAAACTGCATCGCTATTAAATACTACTGGAAGCATTGCGCCTCATCTCAGGACTAGTAACACTTTAAACAGTCTACGCTTTGCACCTCTCCTTGGAGTTGAGTAAAAATATGCGACGCACAGTGGCATGTTTATTGTATCCCTTAGACCGTCACATTGACATTGAAACACAGAAACTGCATCGCTATTGAATACTACTGGAAGCATTGCGCCACATCTCAGGAATAGTAACGCTTTAAACAGTCTACGCTTTGCACCTCTCCTTGGAGTCAAGTAACAATATGCGACTCACAGTGGCATGTTCATTGTATCCCTTAGACCGTCACATTGACATTGAAACACAGAAACTGCATCGCTATTGAATACTACTGGAAGCATTGCGACACATCTCAGGACTAGTAACGCTTTAAACATTGTACGCTTTGTACCTCTCCTTGGAGTCGAGTAACAATAAGCGACGCACAGTGAAAATTTTATTGTATCCCTTGGACCTTCACATTGACATTGAAACACAGAAACTGCATCGCTATGTAATACTACTGGAAGCATTGCGCCACATCTCAGGACTAGTAACGCTGTAAACAGTCTATGCTTTGCACCTCACCTTGGAGTCGAGTAACAACATGCGACGCACAGTGGCACGTTTATTATATCCTTAGACCGTTACATTGACATTGAAACACAGAAACTGCATCGCTATTGAATACTACTGGAAGCATTGCGCCTCATCTCAGGACTAGTAACGCTTTAAACATTCTACGCTTTGCACTTCTCCTTGGAGTCGAGTAACAATATGCGACGCACAGTGGCACGTTTATTGTATCCCTTATACCGTCACATTGACATTGAAACACAGAAACTGCATCGCTATTGAAACTACTGGAAGCATCGCACCACATCACAGGACTAGTAACGCTTTAAACAGTCTACTCTCTGCACCTCTCCTTGGAGTCGAGTAACAATATGCGATGCACAGTGGCACGTTTACTGTATCCCTTGGACCTTCACATTGACATTGAAACACTGAAACTGCATCGCTATAGAATACTACTGGAAGCATTGCGTCACATCTGAGGACTAGTAACGCTTTAAACATTCTACGCTTTGCACCTCTCCTTGGAGTCGAGTAACAATATGTGACGCACAGTGGCAGTTTTATTGTATCCCTTCGACCTTCACATTGACATTGAAACACAGGAACTGCATCGCTATTAAATACTACTGGAAGCATTGCGCCACATCTCAGGACTAGTAACGCTTTAAACAGTGTACGCTTTGCACCTCTCCTTGGAGTCGAGTAACAATATGCGACGCACAGTGGCACGTTTATTGTATCCCTTGGACCATCACATTGACATTGAAACACAGAAACTGCATCGCTATTGAATACTACTGGAAGCATTGCGCCACATCTCAGGACTAGTAACGCTATAAACAGTCTACGCTTTGCACCTCTCCTTGGAGTCGAGTAACAATATGCGATGCACAGTGGCACGTTTATTGTATCCCTTAGACCGTCACATTGACATTGAAACACAGAAACTGCATCGCTATTGAATAATACTGGAGGCATTGCGCCACATCTCAGGACTAGTAACGCGTTAAACAGTCTACGATTTGCACCTCTCCTTGGAATCGAGTAACAATATGCGACGCACAGTGGCACGTTTATTGTATCCCTTAGACCATCACATTGACATTGAAACACAGAAACTGCATCGCTATTGAAAACTACTGGAAGCATAGCGCCACATCTCAGGACTAGTAACGCTTTAAACAATCTACGCTTTGCACCTCTCCTTGGAGTCAAGTAACAATATGCGACGCACAGTGGCACGTTTATTGTATCCCTTATATTGTCAAATTGACATTGAAACACAGAAACTGCATCGCTATTGAAACTACTGGAAGCATCGCGCCACATCTCAGGACTAGTAACGCTTTAAACAGTCTACTCCTTGCACCTCTCCTTGGAGTTGAGTAACAATATGAGACGCACAGTGGCATTTTTATTGTATCCCTTGGACCTTCACATTGACATTGAAACACAGAAACTGCATCGCTATTGAATACTATTGGAAGCATTGCGCCACATCTCAGGACTAGTAACGCTTTAAACAGTCTACGCTTGGCACCTCCTTTTGGAGTCGAGTAACAATATGCGACGCACAGCGGCACGTTTATTGTATCCATTAGACCGTCACATTGACATTGAAACACAGAAACTGCATCGCTATTGAATACTACTGGAAGCATTGCGCCACATCTCAGGAAAAGTAACGCTTTAAACAGTCTCCTCTTTGCACCTCTCCTTGGAGTCGAGTAACAATATGCGACGCACAGTGGCAGTTTTATTGTATCCCTTGGACCTTCACATTGACACTGAAACAATGAAACTGCATCGCTATTGAATACTACTGGAAGCATTGCGCCACATCTCAGGACTAGTAACGCTTTAAACAGTCTACGCTTTGCACCTCCCCTTAGAGTCGAGTAACAATATACGATGCACAGTTGCACGTTTATTCTATCCCATAGGCTGTCACATTGTCATTGGAACACAGAATCTGCTTCGCTATTGAATACTACAGGAAGCATTGCGCCACATCTCAGGACTAGTAACGCTTAAAACAGTCTACGTTTTGCACCTCTCCTTGGAGTCGAGTAACAATATGCGACACACAGTGGCAGTTTTATTGTATCCCTTGGACCTTCACATTGACATTGAAACACAGAAACTGCATCGCTATTGAATACTACTGGAAGCATTGCGCCACATCTCATGACTAGTAACGCTTTAAACAGTCTACGCTTGGCACCTCCTTTTGAAGTCGAGTAACAATATGCGATGCACAATGGCAGTTTTATTGTATCCCTTGGACCTTCACATTGACATTGAAACACAGAAACTGCATCGCTATTGAATACTACTGGAAGCAGTGCGCCAAACTCAGGACTAGTAACGCTTTAAACAGTCTACGCATTGCACCTCTCCTTGGAGTCGAGTAACAATATGCGACACACAGTGGCACAATTATTGTATCCCTTAGACCGTCACATTGACATTGAAACACAGAAACTGCATCGCCATTGAATACTATAGGAAGCATTACGCCACATCTCAGGACAAGTAACGCTTTAAACAGTCTACGGAGTTTTATTGTATCCCTTGGACCTTCACATTGTCATGGAAACTTAGAAACTACATCGCTATTGAAGTCTACTGGAAGCATTGCGCCACATCTGTGGACTAGTAACGCTTTAAACAGTCTACGCTTTGCACCTCTCCTTAGAGTCGAGTAACAATATGCGACGCACATTGGCAGTTTTATTGTATCCCTTGGACCTTCACATTGACATTGAAACACAGAAACAGCATCGCTATTGAATACTACTCGTAGCATTGCACCACATCTCAACTAGTAACGCTTTAAACAGTCTACGCTTTGCACCACTCCTTGGAGTCGAGTAACAATATGCGACGCAAAGTGGCATGTTTATTGTTTCCCTTAGACCGTCAAATTGACATTAAAAAACAGAAACTGCATCGCTATTGAATACTACTGGAAGCATTGCGCCACATCTCAGGTCTAGTAACGCCTTAAACAGTCTACGCTTTGCACCTCTCCTTGGAGTCGAGTAACAATATGCGACGCACAGTGGCCGTTTTATTGTATCAGTTGGACCTTCACATTGACATTGAAACACAGAAACTGCATCGCTATTGAATACCACTTGAAGCATTGCGCCACATCTCAGGACTAGTCACGCTTTAAACAGTCTACGCTTTGCACCTCACCTTGGAGTCGAGTAACAATATGCGACGCACAGTGCCAGTTTTATTGTATCCCTTGGACCTTCACTTTGACATTGAAACACAGAAACTGCAATGCTATTGAATACTACTGGAAGCATTGCGCCACATCTCAGGACTAGTAACGCTTTAAACAGTCTACGCTTAGCACCTATCCTTGGAGTCGAGTAACAATATTCGACGCACAGTGGCAGTTTTATTGTATCCCTTGGACCTTCACATTGACATTGAAACACAGAAACTGCATCGCTATTGAATACTATTGGAAGCATTGCGCCACATCTCAGGACTAGTAACGCTTTAAACAGTCTACGCTTGGCACCTCCTTTTGGAGTCGAGTAACAATATGCGACGCACAGCGGCACGTTTATTGTATCCATTAGACCGTCACATTGACATTGAAACACAGAAACTGCATCGCTATTGAATACTACTGGAAGCATTGCGCCACATCTCAGGAAAAGTAACGCTTTAAACAGTCTCTGCTTTGCACCTCTCCTTGGAGTCGAGTAACAATATGCGACGCACAGTGGCAGTTTTATTGTATCCCTTGGACCTTCACATTGACACTGAAACACAGAAACTGCATCGCTATTGAATACTACTGGAAGCATTGCGCCACATCTCAGGACTAGTAACGCTTTAAACAGTCTACGCTTTGCACCTCCCCTTAGAGTCGAGTAACAATATACGATGCACAGTTGCACGTTTATTCTATCCCTTAGGCTGTCACATTGTCATTGGAACACAGAATTTGCTTCGCTATTGAATACTACTGGAAGCATTGCGCCACATCTCATGACTAGTAACGCTTTAAACAGTCTACGCTTGGCACCTCCTTTTGAAGTCGAGTAACAATATGCGATGCACAGTGGCAGTTTTATTGTATCCCTTGGACCTTCACATTGACATTGAAACACAGAAACTGCATCGCTATTGAATACTACTGGAAGCAGTGCGCCAATCTCAGGACTAGTAACGCTTTAAACAGTCTACGCATTGTACCTCTCCTTGGAGTCGAGTAACAATATGCGACACACAGTGGCACAATTATTGTATCCCTTAGACCGTCACATTGACATTGAAACACAGAAACTGCATCGCCATTGAATACTATAGGAAGCATTACGCCACATCTCAGGACAAGTAACGCTTTAAACAGTCTACGGAGTTTTATTGTATCCCTTGGACCTTCACATTGTCATGGAAACTTAGAAACTACATCGCTATTGAAGTCTACTGGAAGCATTGCGCCACATCTCAGGACTAGTAACGCTTTAAACAGTCTACGCTTTGCACCTCTCCTTAGAGTCGAGTAACAATATGCGACGTACATTGGCAGTTTTATTGTATCCCTTGGACCTTCACATTGACAATGAAACACAGAAACAGCATCGCTATTGAATACTACTCGTAGCATTGCACCACATCTCAACTAGTAACGCTTTAAACAGTCTACGCTTTGCACCACTCCTTGGAGTCGAGTAACAATATGCGACGCAAAGTGGCATGTTTAATGTTTCCCTTAGACCGTCAAATTGACATTAAAAAACAGAAACTGCATCGCTATTGAATACTACTGGAAGCATTGCGCCACATCTGAGGTCTAGTAACGCCTTAAACAGTCTACGCTTTGCACCTCTCCTTGGAGTCGAGTAACAATATGCGACGCACAGTGGCCGTTTTATTGTATCTATTGGACCTTCACTTTGACATTGAAACACAGAAACTGCATCGCTATTGAATACTACTGGAAGCATTGCGCCACATCTCAGGACTAGTAACGCTTTATACAGTCTACGCTTAGCACCTATCCTTGGAGTCGAGTAACAATATTCGACGCACAGTGGCAGTTTTATTGTATCCCTTGGACCTTCACATTGACATTGAAACACAGAAACTGCATCGCTATTTAATACAACTGGAAGCATTGCGCCACATCTCAGGACTAGTAACGCTTTAAACAGTCTACGCTTTACACCTCTCCTTGGAGTCGAGTAACAATATGCGACGCACAGTGGCAGTTTTTTGTATCCCTTGGACCTTCACATTGACATTGAAACATGGAAACTTGATCGCTATTGAATACTACTGGAAGCATTGCGCCACATCTCAGGACTAGTAACGCATTTAACAGTCTACGCTTTGCACCTCTCCTTGGAGTCGAGTAACAATATGCGACGCACAGTGGCACGTTTATTGTATCCCTTAGACAGTCACATTGACATTGAAACACAGAAACTGCATCGCTATTGAAACTACTGGAAGCATCGCACCACATCTCAGGACTAGTAACGCTTTAAACAGTCTACGCTTTGCACCTCTCCTTGGAGTTCGAGTTACAATATGCGACGCACAGTGGCACGTTTATTCTATCCCTTAGGCTGTCACATTGTCATTGGAACACAGAATCTGCTTCGCTATTGAATACTACAGGAAGCATTGCGCCACATCTCAGGACTAGTAACGCTTAAAACAGTCTACGATTTGCACCTCTCCTTGGAGTCGAGTAACAATATGCGACACACAGTGGCAGTTTTATTGTATCCCTTAGACCTTCACATTGACATTGAAACACAGAAACTGCATCGCTATTGAATACTACTGGAAGCATTGCGCCACATCTCATGACTAGTAACGCTTTAAACAGTCTACGATTGGCACCTCCTTTTGAAGTCGAGTAACAATATGCGATGCACAGTGGCAGTTTTATTGTATCCCTTGGACCTTCACATTGACATTGAAACACAGAAACTGCATCGCTATTGAATACTACTGGAAGCAGTGCGCCAATCTCAGGACAAGTAACGCTTTAAACAGTCTACGGAGTTTTATTGTATCCCTTGGACCTTCACATTGTGATGGAAACTTAGAAACTACATCGCTATTGAAGTCTACTGGAAGCATTGCGTCACATCTCAGGACTAGTAACGCTTTAAACAGTCTACGCTTTGCACCTCTCCTTAGAGTCGAGTAACAATATGCGACGCACATTGGCAGTTTTATTGTATCCCTTGGACCTTCACATTGACATTGAAACACAGAAACAGCATCGCTATTGAATACTACTCGTAGCATTGCACCACATCTCAACTAGTAACGCTTTAAACAGTCTACGCTTTGCACCACTCCTTGGAGTCGAGTAACAATATGCGACGCAAAGTGGCATGTTTATTGTTTCCCTTAGACCGTCAAATTGACATTAAAAAACAGAAACTGCATCGCTATTGAATACTACTGGAAGCATTGCGCCACATCTCAGGTCTAGTAACGCCTTAAACAGTCTACGTTTTGCACCTCACCTTGGAGTCGAGTAACAATATACGACACACAGTGGCAGTTTCATTGTATCCCTTGTACCTTCACATTGACATTGAAACACAGAAACTGCATCGCTATTGAATACTACTGGAAGCATTGCGCCACATCTCAGGACTAGTAACGCTTTAAACAGTCTACGCTTTGCACCTCTCCTTGGAGTCGAGTAACAATATGCGACGCACAGTGGCACGTTTATTGTATCCCTTAGACCGTCACATTGACATTCAAACACAGAAACTGCATCGCTATTGAATACTGCTGGAAGCATTGCGCTACATCTCAGGACTAGTAACGCTTTAAACAGTCTACGCTTTGAACCTCTCCTTGGAATCGAATAACAATTTGCGATGCACAGTGGCAGTTTCATTGTATCCCTTGGACCTTCACATTGACATTGAAACACGGAACATTGATCGCTATTGAATACTACTGGAAGCATTGCGCCACATCTCAGGACTAGTAACGCTTTAAACAGTTTACACTTTGCACCTCTCTTTGGAGTCGACTAACAATATGCGACGCACAGTGGCACGTTTATTGTATCCCTTAGACCGTCACATTGACATTAAAACACAGAAACCGCATCGCTATTGAATATTACTGGAAGCATTGCGCCACATCTCAGGACTAGTAACGCTTTAAACAGTCTACGCTTTGCACCTATCCTTGGAGTCGAGTAACAATATGCGATGCACAGTGGCAGTTTTATTGTATCCCTTGGACCTTCACATTGACATTGAAACACAGAAACTGCATCGCTATTGAATACTACTGGAAGCATTGCAGCACATCTCAGGACTAGTAACGCTTTAAACAGTTTACACTTTGCACCTCTCTTTGGAGTCGACTAACAATATGCGACGCACAGTGGCACGTTTATTGTATCCCTTAGACCGTCACATTGACATTAAAACACAGAAACCGCATCGCTATTGAATATTACTGGAAGCATTGCGCCACATCTCAGGACTAGTAACGCTTTAAATAGTCTACTCTTTGCACCACTCCTTGGAGTCGATTAACAATATTCGACTCACAGTGGCACGTTTATTGTATCCCTTAGACCGTCACATTGACATTGAAACACAGAAACTGCATCGCTATTGAATACTACTGGAAGCATTGCGGCACATCTGAGAACTAGTAACGCTTTAAACAGTCTACGCTTTGCACCTCTCCTTGGAGTCGTGTAACAATATGCGACGCACAGTGGCAGTTTTGTTGTATCCCTTGGACCTTCACATTGACATTGAAACATGGAAACTTGAACGCTATTGAATACTACTGGAAGCATTGCGCCCCATCTCAGGACTATTTACGCTTTAAACAGTCTACGCTTTGCACCTCTCCTTGGAGTCGAGTAACAATATGAGACGCACAGTGGCACGTTTATTGTATCCCTTAGACCGTCACATTGACATTGAAACACAGAAACCGCATCGCTATTCAATACTACTGGACGCATTGCGCAACATCTCAGGACTAGTAACGCTTTAAACAGTCCACGCTTTGCAACTCTCCTTGGAGTCGAGTAACAATATGCGACGCACAGTGGCACGTTTATTGTATACCTTAGACCGTCGCATTGACATTGAAACACAGAAGCTGCATCGCTATTGAACACTACTGGAAGCATTGCGCCACATCTCAGGACTAGTAACGCTTTAAACAGTCTACGCTTTGCACCTCTCCTTGGAGTCGAGTAACAATATTCGACGCACATTGGCAGTTTTATTGTATCCCTTAGACCTTCACATTGACATTGAAACACAGAAACTGCATCGCTATTGAATACTACTGGAAGCATTGCGCCACATCTCAGGACTAGTAACGCTTTAAACAGTCTATGCTTTGCACCTCTCCTTGGAGTCGAGTAACAATATGCGACGCACAGTGGCAGTTTTATTGTATCAATTGGACCTTCACATTGACATTGAAACACTGAAACTGCATTGCTATTGAATACTACTGGAAGCATTGCGTCACATATCAGGACTAGTAAAGCTTTAAACAGTCTACACTTTGCACCTCTCCTTGGAGTCGAGTAACAATATGCGACACACAGTGGCCGTTTTATTGTATCAGTTGGACCTTCACATTGACATTGAAACACAGAAACTGCATCGCTATTGAATATTACTGGAAGCATTGCGCCACATCTCAGGACTATTAACGCTTTAAACAGTCTACGCTTTGCACCTCACCTTGGAGTCGAGTAACAATATGCGACGCACAGTGCCAGTTTTATTGTATCCCTTGGACCTTCACTTTGACATTGAAACACAGAAACTGCATCGCTATTGAATACTACTGGAAGCATTGCGCCACATCTCATGACTAGTTACGCTTTAAACAGTCCACACTTAGCACCCATCCTTGGAGTCGAGTAACAATATTTGACGCACAGTGGCAGTTTTATTGTATCCCTTGGACCTTCACATTGACATTGAAACACAGAAACTGCATCGCTATTGAATACAACTGGAAGCATTGCGCCACATCTCAGGACAAGTAACGCTTTAAACAGTCTACGCTTTACACCTCTCCTTGGAGTCGAGTAACAATATGCGATGCACAGTGGCAGTTTTATTGTATCCCTTGGACCTTCACATTGACATTGAAACATGGAAACTTGATCGCTATTGAATACTACTGGAAGCATTGCGCCACATCTCAGGACTAGTAACGCTTTTAACAGTCTACGCTTTGCACCTCTCCTTGGAGTCGAGTAACAATATACGACGCACAGTGGCACGTTTATTGTATCCCTTAGACAGTCACATTGACATTGAAACACAGAAACCGCATCGCTATTGAATACTACTGGAAGCATTGCGCCATATCTCAGGACTAGTATCGCTTTAAACAGTCTACGCTTCGCACCTCACCTTGGAGTCGAGTATCAATATACGACACACAGTGGCAGTTTTATTGTATCCCTTGGACCTTCACATTGACATTGAAACACAGAAACTGCATCGCTATTGAATACTGCTGGTAGCATTGCGCCACATCTCAGGACTAGTAACGCTTTAAACAGTCTACGCTTCGCACCTCTCCTTGGAGTCGAGTAACAATATGCGACACACAGTGGCAGTTTTACTGTACCCCTTGGACCTTCACATTGACATTGAAACACGGAACCTTCATCGCTATTGAATACTACTGGAAGCATTGCGCCACATCTCAGGACTAGTAACGCTTTAAACAGTCTACGCTTTGCACCTCTCCTTGGATTCAACTAACAATATGAGACGCACAGTGGCACGTTTATTGTATCCCTTAGACCGTCACATTGACATTGAAACACAGAAACTGCATCGCTATTCAATACTACTGGACGCATTGCGCAACACCTCAGGACTAGTAACGCTTTAAACAGTCCACGCTTTGCAACTCTCCTTGGAGTCGAGTAACAATATGCGACGCACAGTGGCACGTTTATTGTATACCTTAGACCGTCGCATTGACATTGAAACACAGAAGCTGCATCGCTATTGAACACTACTGGAAGCATTGCGCCACATCTCAGGACTAGTAACGCTTTAAACAGTCTACGCTTTGCACCTCTCCTTGGAGTCGAGTAACAATATTCGACGCACAGTGGCAGTTTTATTGTATCCCTTAGACCTTCACATTGACATTGAAACACAGAAACTTAATCGCTATTGAATACTACTGGAAGCAATGCGCCACATCTCAGGACTAGTAACGCTTTAAACAGTCTATGCTTTGCACCTCTCCTTGGAGTCGAGTAACAATATGCGACGCACAGTGGCAGTTTTATTGTATCAATTGGACCTTCACATTGACATTGAAACACTGAAACTGCATTGCTATTGAATACTACTGGAAGCATTGCGTCACATATCAGGACTAGTAAAGCTTTAAACAGTTTACGCTTTGCACCTCTCCTTGGAGTCGAGTAACAATATGCGACGCACAGTGGCCGTTTTATTGTATCAGTTGGACCTTCACATTGACATTGAAACACATAAACTACATCGCTATTGAATATTACTGGAAGCATTGCGCCACATCTCAGGACTATTAACGCTTTAAACAGTCTACGCTTTGCATCTCACCTTGGAGTCGAGTAACAATATGCGACGCACAGTGCCAGTTTTATTGTATCCCTTGGACCTTCACATTGACATTGAAACACAGAAACTGCATCGCTATTGAATACTACTGGAAGCATTGCGCCACATCTCAGGACTAGTAACGCTTTAAACAGTCTACGCTTTGCACCTCTCCTTGGAGTCGAGTAACAATATGCGACGCATAGTGGCACGTTTATTGTATCCCTTAGACCGTCACATTGACATTGAAACACAGAAACTGCATCGCTATTGAATACTGCTGGTAGCATTGCGCCACATCTCAGGACTAGTAACGCTTTAAACAGTCTACGCTTCGCACCTCTCCTTGGAGTCGAGTAACAAAATGCGACACACAGTGGCAGTTTTACTGTACCCCTTGGACCATCACATTGACATTGAAACACGGAACCTTCATCGCTATTGAATACTACTGGAAGCATTGCGCCACATCTCAGGACTAGTAACGCTTTAAACAGCGTACGCTTTGCACCTCTCCTTGGATTCAACTAACAATATGCGATGCACAGTGGCACGTTTATTGTATCCCTTAGACCGTCACATTGACATTGTAACACAGAAACCGCATCGCTATTGAATACTACTGGAAGCATTGCGCCACATCTCAGGACTAGTAACGCTTTAAACAGTCTACGCTTTGCACCTCTCCTTGGAGTCGAGTAACAATATGCGATGCACAGTGGCAGTTTTATTGTATCCCTTGGACCTTCACATTGACATTGAAACACAGAAACTGCATCGCTATTGAATACTACTGGAAGCATTGCGCCACATCTCAGAACTAGTAACGCTTTAAACAGTCTACGCTTTGCACCTCTCCTTGGAGTCGAATAACAATATTCGACGCACAGTGGCACGTTTATTGTATCCCTTAGACCGTCACATTGACATTGAAACACAGAAACTGCATCGCTATTGAATACTACTGGAAGCATTGCGCCACATCTCAGGACTATTAACGCTTTAAACAGTCTACGCTTCGCACCTCTCCTTGGAGTCGAGTAACAATATGCGACGCACAGTGGCACGTTTATTGTATCCCTTAGACCGTCACATTGACATTGAAACACAGAAACAGCATCGCTATTGAATACTACTGGAAGCATTGCGCCACATCTCAGGACTAGTAACGCTTTAAACAGTCTACTCTTTGCACCACTCCTTGGAGTCGAATAACAATATTCGACACACAGTGGCACGTTTATTGTATCCCTTAGACCGTCACATTGACATTGAAACACAGAAACTGCATCTCTATTGAATACTACTGGAAGCATTGCGCCACATCTCAGGACTAGTAACGCTTTAAACAGTCTACGCTTTGCACCTCACCTTGGAGTCGAGTAACAATATGCGACACACAGTTGCAGTTTTATTGTATCCCTTGGACCTTCACATTGACATTGAAACACAGAAACTGCATCGCTATTGAATACTACTGGAAGCATTGCGCCACATCTCAGGACGAGTAGCGCCTTAAACAGTCTACGCTTTGCATCTCTCCTTGGAGTCGAGTAACAATATGCGACGCACAGTGGCAGTTTCATTGTATCCCTTGGACCTTCACATTGACATTGAAACACGGAACCTTCAACGCTATTGAATACTACTGGAAGCATTGCGCCACATCTCAGGACTAGTAACGCTTTAAACAGTCTACGCTTTGCACCTCTCCTTGGAGTCGAGTAACAATATGCGACGCATAGTGGCACGTTTATTGTATTCCTTAGACCGTCACATTGACATTGAAACACAGAAACTGCATCGCTATTGAATACTGCTGGAAGCATTGCGCCACATCTCAGGACTAGTAACGCTTTAAACAGTCTACGCTTTGAACCTCACCTTGGAGTCGAGTAACAATATGCGACGCACAGTGCCAGTTTTATTGTATCCCTTGGACCTTCACTTTGACATTGAAACACAGAAACTGCATCGCTATTGAATACTACTGGAAGCATTACGCCACTTCTCAGGACTAGTAACGCTTTAAACAGACTACGCTTAGCACCTATCCTTGGAGTCGAGTAACAATATTCGATGCACAGTGGCAGTTTTATTGTATCCCTTGGACCTTCACATTGACATTGAAACACAGAAACTGCATCGCTATTGAATACAACTGGAAGCATTGCGCCACATCTCAGGACTAGTAACGCTTTGAACAGTCTACGCTTTAGACCTCTCCTTGGAGTCGAGTAACAATATGCGATGCACTGTGGCACGTTTATTGTATCCCTTAGACCGTCACATTAACATTGAAACACAGAAACCGCATCGCTATTAAATACTACTGTTAGCATTGCGCCACATCTCAGGACTAGTAACGCTTTAAACAGTCTACGCTTTGCACCTCTCCTTGGAGTCGAGTAACAATATGCGACGCACAGTGGCAGTTTTATTGTATCCCTTGGACTTTCACATTGACATTGAAACACAGAAACTGCATCGCTATTGAATACTACTGGAAGCATTGCGCCACATCTCAGGACTAGTAACGCTTTAAACAGTCTACGCTTTGAACCTCTCCTTGGAATCGAATAACAATATGCGATGCACAGTGGCAGTTTCATTGTATCCCTTGGACCTTCACATTGACATTGAAACACGGAACCTTCATCGCTATTGAATACTACTGGAAGCATTGCGCCACATCTCAGGACTAGTAACGCTTTAAACAGTCTACGCTTTGCACCTCTCCTTGGAGTCGAGTAGCAATATGCGACGCAGAGTGGCACGTTTATTGTATCCCTTAGACCGTCACATTGACATTGAAACACAGAAACTGCATCGCTATTGAATACTACTGGAAGCATTGCGCCACATCTAGGACTAGTAACGCTTTAAACAGTCTACACTTTGCACCACTCCTTGGAGTCGAATAACAATATTCGACGCACAGTGGTACGTTTATTGTATCCCTTAGACCGTCACATTGACATTGAAACACAGAAACTGCATCGCTATTGAATACTACCGGAATCATTGCGCCACATCTCAGGACTAGTAACGCTTTAAACAGTCTACGCTTTGCACCTCTCCTTGGAGTCGTGTAACAATATGCGATGCACAGTGGCAGTTTTATTGTATCCCTTGGACCTTCACATTGACATTGAAACATGGAAACTTGATCGCTATTGAATACTACTGGAAGCATTGCGCCACATCTCAGGACTAGTTACGCTTTTAACAGTCTACGGTTTGCACCTCTCCTTGGAGTCGAGTAACAATATGCGACGCACAGTGGCACGTTTATTGTATCCCTTAGACAGTCACATTGTCATTGAAACACAGAAACCGCATCGCTATTGAATACTACTGGAAGTATTGCGCCACATCTCAGGACTAGTATCGCTTTAAACAGTCTACGCTTTGCACCTCACCTTGGAGTCGAGTAACAATATGCGACACACAGTTGCAGTTTTATTGTATCCCATGGACCTTCACATTGACATTGAAACACAGAAACTGCATCGCTATTGAATACTACTGGAAGCATTGCGCCACATCTCAGGACGAGTAACGCCTTAAACAGACTACGCTTTGCATCTCTCCTTGGAGTCGAGTAACAATATGCGACGCACAGTGGCAGTTTCATTGTATCCCTTGGACCCTCCCATTGACATTGAAACACGGAACCTTCATCGCTATTGAATACTACTGGAAGCATTGTGCCACATCTCAGGACTAGTAACGCTTTAAACAGTCTACGCTTTGCACCTCACCTTGGAGTCGAGTAACAATATACGACACACAGTGGCAGTTTTAATGTATCCCTTGGACCTTCACATTGACATTGAAACACAGAAACTGCATCGCTATTGAATACTACTGGAAGCATTGCGCCACATCTCAGGACTAGTAACGCTTTAAACAGTCTACGCTTTGCACCTCTCCTTGGAGTCGAGTAACAATATGCGACGCATAGTGGCACGTTTATTGTATCCCTTAGACCGTCACATTGACATTGAAACACAGAAACTGCATCGCTATTGAATACTGCTGGAAGCATTGCGCCACATCTCAGGACTAGTAACGCTATAAACAGTCTACGCTTTGAACCTCTCCTTGGAATCGAATAACAATATGCGATGCACAGTGGCAGTTTCATTGTATCCCTTGGACCTTCACATTGACATTGAAACACGGAACCTTCATCGCTATTGAATACTACTGGAAGCATTGCGCCACATCTCAGGACTAGTAACGCTTTAAACAGTCTACGCTTTGCACCTCTCCTTGGAGTCAACTAACAATATGCGACGCACAGTGGCACGTTTATTGTATGCCTTAGACCGTCACATTGACATTGAAACACAGAAACCGCATCGCTATTGAATACTACTGGAAGCATTGCGCAACATCTCAGGACTAGTAACGCTTTAAACAGTCTACGCTTTGCACCTCTCCTTGGAGTCGAGTAACAATATGCGATGCACAGTGGCAGTTTTATTGTATCCCTTGGACCTTCACAATGACATTGAAACACAGAAAGTGCATCGCTATTGAATACTACTGGAAGCATTGCGCCACATCTCAGGACTAGTAACGCTTTAAAAAAGTGTACGCTTTGCACCTCTCCTTGGAGTCGAATAACAATATTCGACGCACAGTTCCACGTTTATTGTATCCCTTAGACCGTCACATTGACATTGAAACACAGAAAATGCATCGCTATTGAATACTATTGGAAGCATTGCGCCACATCTCAGGACTAGTAACGCTTTGAACAGTCTACGCTTTACACCTCTCCTTGGAGTCGAGTAACAATATGCGATGCACTGTGGCACGTTTATTGTATCCCTTAGACCGTCACATTAACATTGAAACACAGAAACCGCATCGCTATTAAATACTACTGGAAGCATTGCGCCACATCTCAGGACTAGTAACGCTTTAAACAGTCTACGCTTTGCACCTCTCCTTGGAGTCGAGTAACAATATGCGACGCACAGTGGCAGTTTTATTGTATCCCTTGGACTTTCACATTGACATTGAAACACAGAAACTGCATCGCTATTGAATACTACTGGAAGCATTGCGCCACATCTCAGGACTAGTAACGCTTTAAACAGTCTACGCTTTACACCTCTCCTTGGAGTCGAGTAACAATATGCGACGCACAGTGGCCGTTTTATTGTATCAGTTGGACATTCACATTGACATTGAAACACAGAAACTGCATCGCTATTGAATACTACTGGAAGCATTGCGCCACATCTCAGGACGAGTAATGCCTTAAACAGTCTACGCTTTGCATCTCTCCTTGGAGTCGAGTAACAATATGCGACGCACAGTGGCAGTTTCATTGTATCCCTTGGACCTTCCCATTGACATTGAAACACGGAACCTTCATCGCTATTGAATACTACTGGAAGCATTGCGCCACATCTCAGGACTAGTAACGCTTTAAACAGTCTACGCTTTGCACCTCACCTTGGAGTCGAGTAACAATATACGACACACAGTGGCAGTTTTAATGTATCCCTTGGACCTTCACATTGACATTGAAACACAGAAACTGCATCGCTATTGAATACTACTGGAAGCATTGCGCCACATCTCAGGACTAGTAACGCTTTAAACAGTCTACGCTTTGCACCTCTCCTTGGAGTCGAGTAACAATATGCGACGCATAGTGGCACGTTTATTGTATCCCTTAGACCGTCACATTGACATTGAAACACAGAAACTGCATCGCTATTGAATACTGCTGGAAGCATTGCGCCACATCTCAGGACTAGTAACGCTATAAACAGTCTACGCTTTGAACCTCTCCTTGGAATCGAATAACAATATGCGATGCGCAGTGGCAGTTTCATTGTATCCCTTGGACCTTCACACTGACATTGAAACACAGAAAGTGCGTCGCTATTGAATACTACTGGAAGCATTGCGCCACATCTCAGGACTAGTAACGCTTTAAACAGTCTACGCTTTGCACCTCTCCTTGGAGTCAACTAACAATATGCGACGCACAGTGGCACGTTTATTGTATGCCTTAGACCGTCACATTGACATTGAAACACAGAAACCGCATCGCTATTGAATACTACTGGAAGCATTGCGCAACATCTCAGGACTAGTAACGCTTTAAACAGTCTACGCTTTGCACCTCTCCTTGGAGTCGAGTAACAATATGCAATGCACAGTGGCAGTTTTATTGTATCCCTTGGACCTTCACACTGACATTGAAACACAGAAAGTGCGTCGCTATTGAATACTACTGGAAGCATTGCGCCACATCTCAGGACTAGTAACGCTTGAAACAGTGTACGCTTTGCACCTCTCCTTGGAGTCGAATAACAATATTCGACGCACAGTGGCACGTTTATTGTATCGCTTAGACCGTCACATTGACATTGAAACACAGAAACTGCATCGCTATTGAATACTATTGGAAGCATTGCGCCACATCTCAGGACTAGTAACGCTTTAAACAGTCTACGCTTTGCAGCTCTCCTTGGAGTCGAGTAACAATATGCGACGCACAGTGGCACGTTTATTGTATCCCTTAGACCGTCACATTGACATTGAAACACAGAAGCTACATCGCTAATGAATACTACTGGAAGCATTGCGCCACATCTCAGGACTAGTAACGCTTTAAACAGTCTACGCTTTGCACCTCTCCTTGGAGTCGTGTAAAAATAAGCGACGCACGGTGGCAGTTTTATTGTATCCCTTGGACCTTCACATTGACATTGAAACATGGAAACTTGATCGCTAGTGACTACTACTGGAAGCATTGCGCCACATCTCAGGACTAGTTACGCTTTTAACAGTCTACGGTTTGCACCTCTCCTTGGAGTCGAGTAACAATATGCGACGCACAGTGGCACGTTTATTGTATCCCTTAGACAGTCACATTGTCATTGAAACACAGAAACCGCATCGCTATTGAATACTACTGGAAGCATTGCGCCACATCTCAGGACTAGTATCGCTTTAAACAGTCTACGCTTTGCACCTCACCTTGGAGTTGAGTAACAATATGCGACACACAGTTGCAGTTTTATTGTATCCCTTGGACCTTCACATTGACATTGAAACACAGAAACTGCATCGCTATTGAATACTACTGGAAGCATTGCGCCACATCTCAGGACGAGTAACGCCTTAAACAGTCTACGCTTTGCGACTCTCCTTGGAGTCGAGTAACAATATGCGACGCACAGTGGCACGTTTATTGTATCCCTTAGACCGTCACATTGACATTGAAACACAGAAACTGCATCTCTATTGAATACTACTGGAAGCATTGCGCCACATCTCAGGAAGAATAACGCTTTAAACAGTCTACGCTTTGCACCTCTCCTTGGAGTCGAGTAACAATATGCGACGCACAGTGGCACGTTTATTGTGTACCTTAGACCGTCACACTGACATTGAAACACAGAAACTGCATCGCTATTCAATACTACTGGACGCATTGCGCAACATCTCAGGACTAGTAACGCTTTAAACAGTCCACGCTTTGCAACTCTCCTTGGAGTCGAGTAACAATATGCCACGCACAGTGGCACATTTATTGTATACCTTAGACCGTCGCATTGACATTGAAACACAGAAGCTGCATCGCTATTGAAAACTACTGGAAGCATTGCGCCACATCTCAGGACTAGTAACGCTTTAAACAGTCTACGCTTTGCACCTCTCCTTGGAGTTGAGTAACAATATTCGACGCACAGTGGCAGTATTATTGTATCCCTTAGACCTTCACATTGACATTGAAACACAGAAACTGCATCGCTATTGAATACTACTGGAGGCATTGCGCCACATCTCAGGACTAGTAACGCTTTAAACAGTCTACGCTTTGCACCTCTCCTTGGAGTCGAGTATCAATATGCGACGCACAGTGGCAGTTTTATTGTATCAATTGGACCTTCACATTGACATTGAAACACTGAAACTGCATTGCTATTTAATACTACTGGAAGCATTGCGTCACATATCAGGACTAGTAAAGCTTTAAACAGTCTACGCTTTGCACCTCTCCTCGGAGTCGAGAATTAATATGCGACACACAGTGGCAGTTTTATTGTATCCCTTGGACCTTCACATTGACATTGAAACACAGAAACTGCATCGCTATTGAATACTACTAGAAGCATTGCGCCATATCTCAGGACTAGTAACGTTTTAAACAGTCTACGCTTTGCACCTCTCCTTGGAGTCGATTAACAATATGCGATGCACAGTGGCAGTTTTATTGTATCCCTTGGACCTTCACATTGACATTGAAACACAGAAACTACATCGCTATTGAATACTACTGGAAGCATTGCGCCACATCTCAGGACTAGTAACGCTTTAAACAGTCTACGCTTTGCAGCTCTCCTTGGAGTCGAATAACAATATTCGACGCACAGTGGCACGTTTATTGTATCCCTTAGACCGTCACATTGACTTTGAAACACAGAAACTGCATCGCTATTGAATACTACTGGAAGCATTGCGCCACATCTCAGGACTAGTAACGCTTTAAACAGTCTACGCTTCGCACCTCTCCTTGGAGTCGAGTAACAATATGCGACACACAGTGGCAGTTTTACTGTACCCCTTGGACCTTCACATTGTCATTGAAACACAGAAACTGCATCGCTATTGAATAGTACTTGAAGCATTGCGCCACATCTCAAGACTAGTAAATCTTTAAACAGTCTACGCTTTGCACCTCTCCTTGGAGTCAAGTAACAATATGCGACGCACAGTGGCACATTTATAGTATCCCTTAGACCGCCACATTGACATTGAAACACAGAAACTGCATCGCTATTGAATACTACTGGAAGCATTGCGCCACATCTCAGGACTAGTAACGCTTTAAACAGTTCATGCTTTGCACCTCTCCTTGGAGTCGAGTAACAATATGGGACGCACAGTGGCAGTTTTATTGTATCCCTTGGACCTTCACATTGACATTGAAACACAGAAACTGCATCGCTATTGAATACTACTGGAAGCATTGCGCCACATCTCAGGTCTAGTAACGCTTTAAACAGGCTACGCTTTGCACATCTCCTTGTAGTCGAGTAACAATATGCGACGCACAGTGGCACGTTTATTGTATCCCTTAGACCGTCACATTGACATTGAAACACAGAAACTGCATCGCTATTGAATACTACTGGAAGCCTTGCGCCACATCTCAGGACTAGTAACGCTTTAAACAGTCTACGCTTTGAACCTCTCCTTGGAATCGAATAACAATATGCGACGCGCAGTGGCAGTTTTTTTGTATCCCTTGGACCTTCACATTGACATTGAAACACGGAAACTTCATCGCTATTGAATACTACTGGAAGCATTGCGCCACATCTCAGGACTATTAACGCTTTAAACAGTCTACGCTTTGCACTTCTCCTTGGAGTCGAGTAACAATATGCGACGCACAGTAGCACGTTTATTGTATCCCTTAGACCGTCACATTGACATTGAAACACAGAAGCTGCATCGCTATTGAATACTACTGGAATCATTGCGCCATATTTCAGGACTAGTAACGCTTTAAACAGTCTACGCTTTGAACCTCTCCTTGGAATCGATTAACAATATGCGACGCGCAGTGGCAGTTTTTTTGTATCCCTTGGACCTTCACATTGACATTGAAACACGGAAACTTCATCGCTATTGAATACTACTGGAAGCATTGCGCCACATCTCAGGACTATTAACGCTTTAAACAGTCTACGCTTTGCACTTCTCCTTGGAGTCGAGTAACAATATGCGACGCACAGTAGCACGTTTATTGTATCCCTTAGAACGTCACATTGACATTGAAACACAGAAGCTGCATCGCTATTGAATACTACTGGAATCATTGCGCCATATTTCAGGACTAGTAACGCTTTAAACAGTCTACGCTTTGAACCTCTCCTTGGAATCGATTAACAATATGCGACGCGCAGTGGCAGTTTTATTGTATCCCTTGGACCTTCACATTGACATTGAAACACGGAAACTTCATCGCTATTGAATACTACTGGAAGCATTGCGCCACATCTCAGGACTATTAACGCTTTAAACAGTCTACGCTTTGCACTTCTCCTTAGAGTCGAGTAACAATATGCTATGCACAGTGGCACGTTTATTGTATCCCTTAGACCGTCACATTGACATTGAAACACAGAAGCTGCATCGCTATTGAATACTACTGGAATCATTGCGCCATATTTCAGGACTAGTAACGCTTTAAACAGTTTACAATTTGCATCACTCCTTGGAGTCGAATAACAATATTCGACGCACAGTGGCACGTTTATTGTATCCCTTAGACCGTCACATTGACATGGAAACACAGAAACGGCATCGCTATTGAATACTACTGGAAGCATTGCGCCACATCTCAGGACTAGTAACGCTTTAAACAGTATACGCTTTGCATCTCACCTTGGAGTCGAGTAACAATATGCGTCGCACAGTGGCAGTTTTATTGTATCCCTTGGACCTTCACATTGACATTGAAACACAGAAACTGCATCACTATTGAATACTACTGGAAGCATTGCGCCACATCTCAGGACTAGTAACGCTTTAAACAGTCTACGCTTTCCACCTCTCCTTGGAGTCGAGTAACAATATGCGACGCACAGTGGCACGTTTATTGTATCCCTTAGACCGTCACATTGACATTGAAACAGAGATACTGCATCGCTATTGAATACTACTGGCCGCATTGCGCAACATCTCAGGACTAGTTACGCTTTAAACAGTTTACGATTTGCAACTCTCCTTGGAGTCGAGTAACAATATGAGACGCACAGTGGCACGTTCACTGTATCCTTTAGACCATCACATTGTCATTGAAACACAGAAACTGCATCGCTATTGAATACTACTGGAAGCATTGCGCCACATCTCAGGACTAGTAACGCTTTAAACAGTCTACGCTTCGCACCTATCCTTGGAGTCGAGTAACTATATGCAACGCACAGTGGCACGTTTATTGTATCCCTTAGACCGTCACATTGACATTGAAACACAAAAGCTGCATCGCTATTGAATACTACTGGAAGCATTGCGCCACATCTCAGGACTAGTAACGCTTTAAACAGTCTACGCTTTGCACCTCTCCTTGGAGTCGAGTAACAATATGCGGCGCACAGTGGCAGTGTTATTGTATCCCTTAGATCTTCACATTGACATTGAAACACAGAAACTGCATCGCTATTGAATACTACTGGAAGCATTGCGCCACATCTCAGGACTAGTAACGCTTTAAACAGTCTACGCTTTGCACCTCTCCTTGGAGTCGAGTAACAATATGCGACGCACAGTGGCAGTTTCATTGTATCAATTGGACATTCACATTGACATTGAAACACAGAAACTGCATCGCTATTGAATACTACTGGAAGCATTGCGCCTTATCTGAGGACTAGTAACGCTTTAAACAGTCTACGCTTTGCACCTCTCCTTGGAGTTGAGTAACAATATGCGACGCACAGTGGCAGTTTCATTGTATCAATTGGACATTCACATTGACATTGAAACACAGAAACTACATCGCTATTGAATACTACTGGAAGCATTGCGCTACATCTCAGGACTAGTAACGCTTTAAACAGTCTACGCTATGCACCACTCCTTGGAGTCGAATAACAATATTCGACGGACCGTGGCACGTTTATTGTATCCCTTAGACCGTCACATTGACATTGAAACACTGAAACTGCATCGCTATTGAATACTACTGGAAGCATTGCGCCACATCTCAGGACTAGTAACGCTTTAAACAGTCTACGTTTTGCACCAATCCTTGGAGTCGAGTAACAATATGCGATGCACAGTGGCACTTTGATTTTATCCCTTAGACCGTCACATTGACATTGAAACACAGAAACTGCATCGCTATTGAATACTACTGGAAGCACTGCGCCATATCCAGGACTAGTAACGCTTTAAACAATCTACGCTTCGCACCTCTCCTTGGAGTCGAGTAACAATATGCGACGCACAGTGGCACGTTTATTGTATCCTTTAGACCGCCACATTGGCATTAAAACACAGAAGCTGAATCGCTATGGAATACTACTGGAAGCATTGCGCCATATCTCAGGACTAGTAATGCTATAAACAGTCTACGCTTCGCACCTCTCCTTGGAGTCGAGTAACAATATGCGACGCACAGTGGCAGTTTCATTGTATCCCTTGGACCTTCATATTGACATTGAAACAAAGCAACTGCATCGCTATTGAATACTACTGGAAGCATTGCGCCACATCTCAGGACTAGTAACGCTTTAAACAGTCTACGCTTTGCACCTCTCCTTGGAGTCAAGTAACAATATGCGATGCAAAGTGGCAGTTTTGTTGTATCCCTTGGACTTTTGCATTGACAATGAAACACAGAAACTGCATCGCTATTGAAAACTACTAGAAGCATTGCGACATATCTCAGGACTAGTAACGTTTCTAACACTCTACGCTTTGCACCTCTCCTTGGAGTCAAGTAACAATATGCGACGCACAGTGGCATTATTGTATCCCTTAAACCGCCACATTGACATTGAAACAAGGAAACTGCATCGCTATTGAATACTACTGGAAGCATTGCGCCACATCTCAGGACTAGTAACGCTTTAAACAGTTTACGCTTTGCACCTCACCTTGGAGTCGCGTAACAATATGCGACACACAGTAGCAGTTTTATTGTATCCCTTGGACCTTCACATTGACATTGAAACACAGAAACTGCATCGCTATTGAATACTACTGGTAGCATTGCGCCACATCTCAGGACTAGTAACGCTTTGAACAGTCTACGCTTTGCACCTCTCCTTGGAGTCGAGTAACAATATGCGACGCACAGTTGCACGTTTATTGTATCCCTTAGACCGTCACATTGACATTGAAACACAGAAACTGCATCGCTATTGAATACAACTGGAAGCATTGCGCCACAGCTCAGGACTAGTAATGCTTTAAACAGTCTACGCTTTGCACCTCTCCTTGGAGTCGAGTAACAGTATGCGACGCACAGTGGCACGTTTATTGTATACCTTAGACCGTCGCATTGACATTGAAACACAGAAGCTGCATCGCTATTGAACACTACTGGAAGCATTGCGCCACATCTCAGGACTAGTAACGCTTTAAACAGTCTACGCTTTGCACCTCTCCTTGGAGTCGAGTATCAATATTCGACGCACAGTGGCAGTTTTATTGTATCCCTTAGACCTTCACATTGACATTGAAACACAGAAACTGCATCGCTATTGAATACTACTGGAAGCATTGCGCCACATCTCAGGACTAGTAACGCTTTAAACAGTCTATGCTTTGCACCTCTCCTTGGAGTCGAGTAACAATATGCGACGCACAGTGGCACTTTTATTGTATCAATTGGACCTTCACATTGACATTGAAACACTGAAACTGCATTGCTATTGAATACTACTGGAAGCATTGCGTCACATATCAGGACTAGTAAAGCTTTAAACAGTCTACGCTTTGCACCTCTCCTTGGAGTCGAGTAACAATATGCGACGCACAGTGGCCGTTTTATTGTATCAGTTGGACCTTCACATTGACATTGAAACACAGAAACTGCATCGCTATTGAATATTACTGGAAGCATTGCGCCACATCTCAGGACTATTAACGCTTTAAACAGTCTACGCTTTGCACATCACCTTGGAGTCGAGTAACAATATGCGACGCACAGTGCCAGTTTTATTGTATCCCTTGGACCTTCACTTTGACATTGAAACACAGAAACTGCATCGCTATTGAATACTACTGGAAGCATTGCGCCGCATCTCATGACTAGTTACGCTTTAAACAGTCCACACTTAGCACCCATCCTTGGAGTCGAGTAACAATATTCGACGCACAGTGGCAGTTTTATTGTATCCCTTGGACCTTCACATTGACATTGAAACACAGAAACTGCATCGCTATTGAATACAACTGGAAGCATTGCGCCACATCTCAGGACTAGTAACGCTTTAAACAGTCTACGCTTTGCACCTCTCCTTGGAGTCGAGTAACAGTATGCGACGCACAGTGGCACGTTTATTGTATACCTTAGACCGTCGCATTGACATTGAAACACAGAAGCTGCATCGCTATTGAACACTACTGGAAGCATTGCGCCACATCTCAGGACTAGTAACGCTTTAAACAGTCTACGCTTTGCACCTCTCCTTGGAGTCGAGTATCAATATTCGACGCACAGTGGCAGTTTTATTGTATCCCTTAGACCTTCACATTGACATTGAAACACAGAAACTGCATCGCTATTGAATACTACTGGAAGCATTGCGCCACATCTCAGGACTAGTAACGCTTTAAACAGTCTATGCTTTGCACCTCTCCTTGGAGTCGAGTAACAATATGCGACGCACAGTGGCACTTTTATTGTATCAATTGGACCTTCACATTGACATTGAAACACTGAAACTGCATTGCTATTGAATACTACTGGAAGCATTGCGTCACATATCAGGACTAGTAAAGCTTTAAACAGTCTACGCTTTGCACCTCTCCTTGGAGTCGAGTAACAATATGCGACGCACAGTGGCCGTTTTATTGTATCAGTTGGACCTTCACATTGACATTGAAACACAGAAACTGCATCGCTATTGAATATTACTGGAAGCATTGCGCCACATCTCAGGACTATTAACGCTTTAAACAGTCTACGCTTTGCACATCACCTTGGAGTCGAGTAACAATATGCGACGCACAGTGCCAGTTTTATTGTATCCCTTGGACCTTCACTTTGACATTGAAACACAGAAACTGCATCGCTATTGAATACTACTGGAAGCATTGCGCCGCATCTCATGACTAGTTACGCTTTAAACAGTCCACACTTAGCACCCATCCTTGGAGTCGAGTAACAATATTCGACGCACAGTGGCAGTTTTATTGTATCCCTTGGACCTTCACATTGACATTGAAACACAGAAACTGCATCGCTATTGAATACAACTGGAAGCATTGCGCCACATCTCAGGACTAGTAACGCTTTAAACAGTCTACGCTTTACACCTCTCCTTGGAGTCGAGTAACAATATGCGACGCACAGTGGCAGTTTTATTGTATCAGTTGGACCTTCACATTGACATTGAAACATGGAAACTTGATCGCTATTGAATTCTACTGGAAGCATTGCGCCACATCTCAGGACTAGTAACGCTTTTAACAGTCTACGCTTTGCACCTCTCCTTGGAGTCGAGTAACAATATACGACGCACAGTGGCACGTTTATTGTATCCCTTAGACAGTCACATTGACATTGAAACACAGAAACCGCATCGCTATTGAATACAACTGGAAGCTTTGCGCCATATCTCAGGACTAGTATCGCTTTAAACAGTCTACGCTTCGCACCTCACCTTGGAGTCGAGTATCAATATACGACACACAGTGGCAGTTTTATTGTATCCCTTGGACCTTCACATTGACATTGAAACACAGAAACTGCATCGCTATTGAATACTACTGGAAGCATTGCGCCACATCTCAGAACTAGTAACGCTTTAAACAGTCTACGCTTTGCACCTCTCCTTGGAGTCGAATAACAATATTCGACGCACAGTGGCACGTTTATTGTATCCCTTAGACCGTCACATTGACATTGAAACACAGAAACTGCATCGCTATTGAATACTACTGGAAGCATTGCGCCACATCTCAGGACTAGTAACGCTTTAAACAGTCTACGGTTTGCACCTCTCCTTGGAGTCGAGTAACAATATGCGACGCACAGTGGCACGTTTATTGTATCCCTTAGACCGTCACATTGACATTGAAACACAGAAACAGCATCGCTATTGAATACTACTGGAAGCATTGCGCCACATCTCAGGACTAGTAACGCTTTAAACAGTCTACTCTTTGCACCACTCCTTGGAGTCGAATAACAATATTCGACGCACAGTGGCACGTTTATTGTATCCCTTAGACCGTCACATTAACATTGAAACACAGAAACTGCATCGCTATTGAATACTACTAGAAGCATTGCGCCATATCTCAGGACTAGTAACGCTTTAAACAGTCTACGCTTTGCACCTCACCTTGGAGTCGAGTAACAATATGCGACACACAGTTGCAGTTTTATTGTATCCCTTGGACCTTCACATTGACATTGAAACACAGAACCTGCATCGCTATTGAATACTACTGGAAGCATTGCGCCACATCTCAGGACGAGTAGCGCCTTAAACAGTCTACGCTTTGCATCTCTCCTTGGAGTCGAGTAACAATATGCGACGCACAGTGGCAGTTTCATTGTATCCCTTGGACCTTCACATTGACATTGAAACACTGAACCTACATCGCTATTGAATACTACTGGAAGCATTGCGCCACATCTCAGAACTAGTAACGCTTTAAACAGTCTACGCTTTGCACCTCACCTTGGAGTCGAGTAACAATATGCGACACACAGTGGCAGTTTTATTGTATCCCTTAGACCTTCACATTGACATTGAAACACAGAAACTGCATCGCTATTGAATACTACTGGAAGCATCGCGCCACATCTCAGGACTAGTAACGGTTTAAACTGTCTACGCTTTGCACCTCTCCTTGGAGTCGAGTAACAATATGCGACGCATAGTGGCATGTTTATTGTATCCCTTAGACCGTCAGATTGACATTGAAACACAGAAACTGCATCGCTATTGAATACTGCTGGAAGCATTGCGCCACATCTCAGGACTAGTAACGCTTTAAACAGTCTACGCTTTGAACCTCTCCTTGGAATCGAATAACAATATGCGATGCACAGTGGCAGTTTCATTGTATCCCTTGGACCTTCACATTGACATTGAAACACAGAAACTGCATCGCTATTGAATACTACTGGAAGCATTGCGCCACATCTCAGGACTAGTAACGCTTAAAACAGTCTACGCTTTGCACCTCACCTTGGAGTCGAGTAACAATATACGACACACAGTGGCAGTTTTATTGTATCCCTTGGACCTTCACTTTGACATTGAAACACAGAAACTGCATCGCTATTGAATACTACTGGAAGCATTGCGCCACATCTCAGGACTAGTAACGCTTTAAACAGTCTACGCTTTGCACCTCACCTTGGAGTCGAGTAACAATATGCGACGCACAGTGCCAGTTTTATTGTATCCCTTGGACCTTCACTTTGACATTGAAACACAGAAACTGCATCGCTATTGAATACTACTGGAAGCATTGCGCCACTTCTCAGGACTAGTAACGCTTTAAACAGTCTACGCTTAGCACCTATCCTTGGAGTCGAGTAACAATATTCGATGCACAGTGGCAGTTTTATTGTATCCCTTGGACCTTCACATTGACATTGAAACACAGAAACTGCATCGCTATTGAATACAACTGGAAGCATTGCGCCACATCTCAGGACTAGTAACGCTTTGAACAGTCTACGCTTTACACCTCTCCTTGGAGTCGAGTAACAATATGCGACGCACAGTGGCAGTTTTATTGTATCCCTTGTACCTTCACATTGACATTGAAACATGGAAACTTGATCGCTATTGAATACTACTGGAAGCATTGCGCCACATCTCAGGACTAGTAACGCTTTTACCAGTCTACACTTTGCACCTCTCCTTGGAGTCGAGTAACAATATACGACGCACAGTGGCACGTTTATTGTATCCCTTAGACAGTCACATTGACATTGAAACACAGAAACCGCATCGCTATTGAATGCTACTGGAAGCATTGCGCCATATCTCAGGACTAGTATCGCTTTAAACAGTCTACGCTTTGCACCTCACCTTGGAGTGGAGTAACAATATACGACACACAGTGGCGGTTTTATTGTATCCCTTGGACCTTCACATTGACATTGAAACGCAGAAACTGCATCGCTATTGAATACAACTGGAAGCATTGCGCCACATCTCAGGACTAGTAACGCTTTGAACAGTCTACGCTTTACACCTCTCCTTGGAGTCGAGTAACAATATGCGACGCACAGTGCCAGTTTTATTGTATCCCTTGGACCTTCACTTTGACATTGAAACACAGAAACTGCATCGCTATTGAATACTACTGGAAGCATTGCGCCGCATCTCATGACTAGTTACGCTTTAAACAGTCCACACTTAGCACCCATCCTTGGAGTCGAGTAACAATATTCGACGCACAGTGGCAGTTTTATTGTATCCCTTGGACCTTCACATTGACATTGAAACACAGAAACTGCATCGCTATTGAATACAACTGGAAGCATTGCGCCACATCTCAGGACTAGTAACGCTTTAAACAGTCTACGCTTTGCACCTCTCCTTGGAGTCGAGTAACAGTATGCGACGCACAGTGGCACGTTTATTGTATACCTTAGACCGTCGCATTGACATTGAAACACAGAAGCTGCATCGCTATTGAACACTACTGGAAGCATTGCGCCACATCTCAGGACTAGTAACGCTTTAAACAGTCTACGCTTTGCACCTCTCCTTGGAGTCGAGTATCAATATTCGACGCACAGTGGCAGTTTTATTGTATCCCTTAGACCTTCACATTGACATTGAAACACAGAAACTGCATCGCTATTGAATACTACTGGAAGCATTGCGCCACATCTCAGGACTAGTAACGCTTTAAACAGTCTATGCTTTGCACCTCTCCTTGGAGTCGAGTAACAATATGCGACGCACAGTGGCACTTTTATTGTATCAATTGGACCTTCACATTGACATTGAAACACTGAAACTGCATTGCTATTGAATACTACTGGAAGCATTGCGTCACATATCAGGACTAGTAAAGCTTTAAACAGTCTACGCTTTGCACCTCTCCTTGGAGTCGAGTAACAATATGCGACGCACAGTGGCCGTTTTATTGTATCAGTTGGACCTTCACATTGACATTGAAACACAGAAACTGCATCGCTATTGAATATTACTGGAAGCATTGCGCCACATCTCAGGACTATTAACGCTTTAAACAGTCTACGCTTTGCACATCACCTTGGAGTCGAGTAATAATATGCGACGCACAGTGCCAGTTTTATTGTATCCCTTGGACCTTCACTTTGACATTGAAACACAGAAACTGCATCGCTATTGAATACTACTGGAAGCATTGCGCCGCATCTCATGACTAGTTACGCTTTAAACAGTCCACACTTAGCATCCATCCTTGGAGTCGAGTAACAATATTCGACGCACAGTGGCAGTTTTATTGTATCCCTTGGACCTTCACATTGACATTGAAACACAGAAACTGCATCGCTATTGAATACAACTGGAAGCATTGCGCCACATCTCAGGACTAGTAACGCTTTAAACAGTCTACGCTTTACACCTCTCCTTGGAGTCGAGTAACAATATGCGACGCACAGTGGCAGTTTTATTGTATCCCTTGGACCTTCACATTGACATTGAAACATGGAAACTTGATCGCTATTGAATTCTACTGGAAGCATTGCGCCACATCTCAGGACTAGTAACGCTTTTAACAGTCTACGCTTTGCACCTCTCCTTGGAGTCGAGTAACAATATACGACGCACAGTGGCACGTTTATTGTATCCCTTAGACAGTCACATTGACATTGAAACACAGAAACCGCATCGCTATTGAATACTACTGGAAGCATTGCGCCATATCTCAGGACTAGTATCGCTTTAAACAGTCTACGCTTCGCACCTCACCTTGGAGTCGAGTATCAATATACGACACACAGTGGCAGTTTTATTGTATCCCTTGGACCTTCACATTGACATTGAAACACAGAAACTGCATCGCTATTGAATACTACTGGAAGCATTGCGCCACATCTCAGAACTAGTAACGCTTTAAACAGTCTACGCTTTGCACCTCTCCTTGGAGTCGAATAACAATATTCGACGCACAGTGGCACGTTTATTGTATCCCTTAGACCGTCACATTGACATTGAAACACAGAAACTGCATCGCTATTGAATACTACTGGAAGCATTGCGCCACATCTCAGGACTAGTAACGCTTTAAACAGTCTACGCTTTGCACCTCTCCTTGGAGTCGAGTAACAATATGCGACGCACAGTGGCACGTTTATTGTATCCCTTAGACCGTCACATTGACATTGAAACACAGAAACAGCATCGCTATTGAATACTACTGGAAGCATTGCGCCACATCTCAGGACTAGTAACGCTTTAAACAGTCTACTCTTTGCACCACTCCTTGGAGTCGAATAACAATATTCGACGCACAGTGGCACGTTTATTGTATCCCTTAGACCGTCACATTAACATTGAAACACAGAAACTGCATCGCTATTGAATACTACTAGAAGCATTGCGCCATATCTCAGGACTAGTAACGCTTTAAACAGTCTACGCTTTGCACCTCACCTTGGAGTCGAGTAACAATATGCGACACACAGTTGCAGTTTTATTGTATCCCTTGGACCTTCACATTGACATTGAAACACAGAACCTGCATCGCTATTGAATACTACTGGAAGCATTGCGCCACATCTCAGGACGAGTAGCGCCTTAAACAGTCTACGCTTTGCATCTCTCCTTGGAGTCGAGTAACAATATGCGACGCACAGTGGCAGTTTCATTGTATCCCTTGGACCTTCACATTGACATTGAAACACTGAACCTACATCGCTATTGAATACTACTGGAAGCATTGCGCCACATCTCAGAACTAGTAACGCTTTAAACAGTCTACGCTTTGCACCTCACCTTGGAGTCGAGTAACAATATGCGACACACAGTGGCAGTTTTATTGTATCCCTTAGACCTTCACATTGACATTGAAACACAGAAACTGCATCGCTATTGAATACTACTGGAAGCATCGCGCCACATCTCAGGACTAGTAACGCTTTAAACAGTCTACGCTTTGCACCTCTCCTTGGAGTCGAGTAACAATATGCGACGCATAGTGGCATGTTTATTGTATCCCTTAGACCGTCAGATTGAAATTGAAACACAGAAACTGCATCGCTATTGAATACTGCTGGAAGCATTGCGCCACATCTCAGGACTAGTAACGCTTTAAACAGTCTACGCTTTGAACCTCTCCTTGGAATCGAATAACAATATGCGATGCACAGTGGCAGTTTCATTGTATCCCTTGGACCTTCACATTGACATTGAAACACAGAAACTGCATCGCTATTGAATACTACTGGAAGCATTGCGCCACATCTCAGGACTAGTAACGCTTAAAACAGTCTACGCTTTGCACCTCACCTTGGAGTCGAGTAACAATATACGACACACAGTGGCAGTTTTATTGTATCCCTTGGACCTTCACTTTGACATTGAAACACAGAAACTGCATCGCTATTGAATACTACTGGAAGCATTGCGCCACATCTCAGGACTAGTAACGCTTTAAACAGTCTACGCTTTGCACCTCACCTTGGAGTCGAGTAACAATATGCGACACACAGTGCCAGTTTTATTGTATCCCTTGGACCTTCACTTTGACATTGAAACACAGAAACTGCATCGCTATTGAATACTACTGGAAGCATTGCGCCACTTCTCAGGACTAGTAACGCTTTAAACAGTCTACGCTTAGCACCTATCCTTGGAGTCGAGTAACAATATTCGATGCACAGTGGCAGTTTTATTGTATCCCTTGGACCTTCACATTGACATTGAAACACAGAAACTGCATCGCTATTGAATACAACTGGAAGCATTGCGCCACATCTCAGGACTAGTAACGCTTTGAACAGTCTACGCTTTACACCTCTCCTTGGAGTCGAGTAACAATATGCGACGCACAGTGGCAGTTTTATTGTATCCCTTGTACCTTCACATTGACATTGAAACATGGAAACTTGATCGCTATTGAATACTACTGGAAGCATTGCGCCACATCTCAGGACTAGTAACGCTTTTAACAGTCTACACTTTGCACCTCTCCTTGGAGTCGAGTAACAATATACGACGCACAGTGGCACGTTTATTGTATCCCTTAGACAGTCACATTGACATTGAAACACAGAAACCGCATCGCTATTGAATGCTACTGGAAGCATTGCGCCATATCTCAGGACTAGTATCGCTTTAAACAGTCTACGCTTTGCACCTCACCTTGGAGTGGAGTAACAATATACGACACACAGTGGCGGTTTTATTGTATCCCTTGGACCTTCACATTGACATTGAAACGCAGAAACTGCATCGCTATTGAATACAACTGGAAGCATTGCGCCACATCTCAGGACTAGTAACGCTTTGAACAGTCTACGCTTTACACCTCTCCTTGGAGTCGAGTAACAATATGCGATGCACTGTGGCACGTTTATTGTATCCCTTAGACCGTCACATTAACATTGAAACACAGAAACCGCATCGCTATTAAATACTACTGGAAGCATTGCGCCACATCTCAGGACTAGTAACGCTTTAAACAGTCTACGTTTTGCACCTCTCCTTGGAGTCGCGTAACAATATACGACGCACAGTGGCACGTTTATTGTATCCCTTAGACAGTCACATTGACATTGAAACACAGAAACTGCATCGCTATTGAATATTACTGGAAGCATTGCGCCACATCTCAGGACTATTAACGCTTTAAACAGTCTACGCTTTGCACATCACCTTGGAGTCGAGTAACAATATGCGACGCACAGTGCCAGTTTTATTGTATCCCTTGGACCTTCACTTTGACATTGAAACACAGAAACTGCATCGCTATTGAATACTACTGGAAGCATTGCGCCGCATCTCATGACTAGTTACGCTTTAAACAGTCCACACTTAGCACCCATCCTTGGAGTCGAGTAACAATATTCGACGCACAGTGGCAGTTTTATTGTATCCCTTGGACCTTCACATTGACATTGAAACACAGAAACTGCATCGCTATTGAATACAACTGGAAGCATTGCGCCACATCTCAGGACTAGTAACGCTTTAAACAGTCTACGCTTTGCACCTCTCCTTGGAGTCGAGTAACAGTATGCGACGCACAGTGGCAGTTTTATTGTATCCCTTGGACCTTCACATTGACATTGAAACATGGAAACTTGATCGCTATTGAATTCTACTGGAAGCATTGCGCCACATCTCAGGACTAGTAACGCTTTTAACAGTCTACGCTTTGCACCTCTCCTTGGAGTCGAGTAACAATATACGACGCACAGTGGCACGTTTATTGTATCCCTTAGACAGTCACATTGACATTGAAACACAGAAACCGCATCGCTATTGAATACTACTGGAAGCATTGCGCCATATCTCAGGACTAGTATCGCTTTAAACAGTCTACGCTTCGCACCTCACCTTGGAGTCGAGTATCAATATACGACACACAGTGGCAGTTTTATTGTATCCCTTGGACCTTCACATTGACATTGAAACACAGAAACTGCATCGCTATTGAATACTACTGGAAGCATTGCGCCACATCTCAGGACTAGTAACGCTTTAAACAGTCTACGGTTTGCACCTCTCCTTGGAGTCGAGTAACAATATGCGACGCACAGTGACACGTTTATTGTATCCCTTAGACCGTCACATTGACATTGAAACACAGAAACTGCATCGCTATTGAATACAACTGGAAGCATTGCGCCACATCTCAGGACTAGTAACGCTTTAAACAGTCTACGCTTTACACCTCTCCTTGGAGTCGAGTAACAATATGCGACGCACAGTGGCAGTTTTATTGTATCCCTTGGACCTTCACATTGACATTGAAACATGGAATCTTGATCGCTATTGAATTCTACTGGAAGCATTGCGCCACATCTCAGGACTAGTAACGCTTTTAACAGTCTACGCTTTGCACCTCTCCTTGGAGTCGGGTAACAATATACGACGCACAGTGGCACGTTTATTGTATCCCTTAGACAGTCACATTGACATTGAAACACAGAAACCGCATCGCTATTGAATACTACTGGAAGCATTGCGCCATATCTCAGGACTAGTATCGCTTTAAACAGTCTACGCTTCGCACCTCACCTTGGAGTCGAGTATCAATATACGACACACAGTGGCAGTTTTATTGTATCCCTTGGACCTTCACATTGACATTGAAACACAGAAACTGCATCGCTATTGAATACTACTGGAAGCATTGCGCCACATCTCAGAACTAGTAACGCTTTAAACAGTCTACGCTTTGCACCTCTCCTTGGAGTCGAATAACAATATTCGACGCACAGTGGCACGTTTATTGTATCCCTTAGACCGTCACATTGACATTGAAACACAGAAACTGCATCGCTATTGAATACTACTGGAAGCATTGCGCCACATCTCAGGACTAGTAACGCTTTAAACAGTCTACGCTTTGCACCTCTCCTTGGAGTCGAGTAACAATATGCGACGCACAGTGGCACGTTTATTGTATCCCTTAGACCGTCACATTGACATTGAAACACAGAAACAGCATCGCTATTGAATACTACTGGAAGCATTGCGCCACATCTCAGGACTAGTAACGCTTTAAACAGTCTACTCTTTGCACCACTCCTTGGAGTCGAATAACAATATTCGACGCACAGTGGCACGTTTATTGTATCCCTTAGACCGTCACATTGACATTGAAACACAGAAACTGCATCGCAATTGAATACTACTAGAAGCATTGCGCCATATCTCAGGACTAGTAACGCTTTAAACAGTCTACGCTTTGCACCTCACCTTGGAGTCGAGTAACAATATGCGACACACAGTTGCAGTTTTATTGTATCCCTTGGACCTTCACATTGACATTGAAACACAGAACCTGCATCGCTATTGAATACTACTGGAAGCATTGCGCCACATCTCAGGACGAGTAGCGCCTTAAACAGTCTACGCTTTGCATCTCTCCTTGGAGTCGAGTAACAATATGCGACGCACAGTGGCAGTTTCATTGTATCCCTTGGACCTTCACATTGACATTGAAACACTGAACCTACATCGCTATTGAATACTACTGGAAGCATTGCGCCACATCTCAGAACTAGTAACGCTTTAAACAGTCTACGCTTTGCACCTCACCTTGGAGTCGAGTAACAATATGCGACACACAGTGGCAGTTTTATTGTATCCCTTAGACCTTCACATTGACATTGAAACACATAAACTGCATCGCTATTGAATACTACTGGAAGCATCGCGCCACATCTCAGGACTAGTAACGCTTTAAACAGTCTACGCTTTGCACCTCTCCTTGGAGTCGAGTAACAATATGCGACGCATAGTGGCACGTTTATTGTATCCCTTAGACCGTCAGATTGACATTGAAACACAGAAACTGCATCGCTATTGAATACTGCTGGAAGCATTGCGCCACATCTCAGGACTAGTAACGCTTTAAACAGTCTACGCTTTGAACCTCTCCTTGGAATCGAATAACAATATGCGATGCACAGTGGCAGTTTCATTGTATCCCTTGGACCTTCACATTGACATTGAAACACAGAAACTGCATCGCTATTGAATACTACTGGAAGCATTGCGCCACATCTCAGGACTAGTAACGCTTAAAACAGTCTACGCTTTGCACCTCACCTTGGAGTCGAGTAACAATATACGACACACAGTGGCAGTTTTATTGTATCCCTTGGACCTTCACTTTGACATTGAAACACAGAAACTGCATCGCTATTGAATACTACTGGAAGCATTGCGCCACATCTCAGGACTAGTAACGCTTTAAACAGTCTACGCTTTGCACCTCACCTTGGAGTCGAGTAACAATATGCGACGCACAGTGCCAGTGTTATTGTATCCCTTGGACCTTCACTTTGACATTGAAACACAGAAACTGCATCGCTATTGAATACTACTGGAAGCATTGCGCCACTTCTCAGGACTAGTAACGCTTTAAACAGTCTACGCTTAGCACCTATCCTTGGAGTCGAGTAACAATATTCGATGCACAGTGGCAGTTTTATTGTATCCCTTGGACCTTCACATTGACATTGAAACACAGAAACTGCATCGCTATTGAATACAACTGGAAGCATTGCGCCACATCTCAGGACTAGCAACGCTTTGAACAGTCTACGCTTTACACCTCTCCTTGGAGTCGAGTAACAATATGCGACGCACAGTGGCAGTTTTATTGTATCCCTTGTACCTTCACATTGACATTGAAACATGGAAACTTGATCGCTATTGAATACTACTGGAAGCATTGCGCCGCATCTCAGGACTAGTAACGCTTTTAACAGTCTACACTTTGCACCTCTCCTTGGAGTCGAGTAACAATATACGACGCACAGTGGCACGTTTATTGTATCCCTTAGACAGTCACATTGACATTGAAACACAGAAACCGCATCGCTATTGAATGCTACTGGAAGCATTGCGCCATATCTCAGGACTAGTATCGCTTTAAACAGTCTACGCTTTGCACCTCACCTTGGAGTCGAGTAACAATATACGACACACAGTGGCGGTTTTATTGTATCCCTTGGACCTTCACATTGACATTGAAACGCAGAAACTGCATCGCTATTGAATACAACTGGAAGCATTGCGCCACATCTCAGGACTAGTAACGCTTTGAACAGTCTACGCTTTACACCTCTCCTTGGAGTCGAGTATCAATATGCGATGCACTGTGGCACGTTTATTGTATCCCTTAGACCGTCACATTAACATTGAAACACAGAAACCGCATCGCTATTAAATACTACTGGAAGCATTGCGCCACATCTCAGGACTAGTAACGCTTTAAACAGTCTACGTTTTGCACCTCTCCTTGGAGTCGCGTAACAATATGCGACGCACAGTGGCAGTTTTATTGTATCCCTTGGACTTTCACATTGACATTGAAACACAGAAACTGCATCGCTATTGAATACCACTGGAAGCATTGCGCCACATCTCAGGACTAGTAACGCTTTAAACAGACTAAGCTTTGAACCTCTCCTTGGAATCGAATAACAATATGCGATGCACAGTGGCAGTTTCATTGTATCCCTTGGACCTTCACATTGACATTGAAACACGGAACCTTCATCGCTATTGAATACTACTGGAAGCATTGCGCCACATCTCAGGACTAGTAACGGTTTAAACAGTCTACGGTTTGCACCTCTCCTTGGAGTCGAGTAACAATATGCGACGCACAGTGACACGTTTATTGTATCCCTTAGACCGTCACATTGACATTGAAACACAGAAACTGCATCGCTATTGAATACTACTGGAAGCATTGCGCCACATCTCAGGACTAGTAACGCTTTAAACAGTCTACTCTTTGCACCACTCCTTGGAGTCGATTAACAATATTCGACTCACAGTGGCACGTTTATTGTATCCCTTAGACCGTCACATTGACATTGAAACACAGAAACTGCATCGCTATTGAATACTACTGGAAGCATTGCGCCACATCTGAGAACTAGTAACGCTTTAAACAGTCTACGCTTTGCACCTCTCCTTGGAGTCGTGTAACAATATGCGACGCACAGTGGCAGTTTTGTTGTATCCCTTGGACCTTCACATTGACATTGAAACATGGAAACTTGATCGCTATTGAATACTACTGGAAGCATTGCGCCACATCTCAGGACTAGTTACGCTTTAAACAGTCTACGCTTTGCACCTCTCCTTGGAGTCGAGTAACAATATGAGACGCACAGTGGCACGTTTATTGTATCTCTTAGACCGTCACATTGACATTGAAACACAGAAACTGCATCGCTATTCAATACTACTGGACGCATTGCGCAACATCTCAGGACTAGTAACGCTTTAAACAGTCCACGCTTTGCAACTCTCCTTGGAGTCGAGTAACAATATGCGACGCACAGTGGCACGTTTATTGTATACCTTAGACCGTCGCATTGACATTGAAACACAGAAGCTGCATCGCTATTGAACACTACTGGAAGAATTGCGCCACATCTCAGGACTAGTAACGCTTTAAACAGTCTACGCTTTGCACCTCTCCTTGGAGTCGAGTATCAATATTCGACGCACCGTGGCAGTTTTATTGTATACCTTAGACCTTCACATTGACATTGAAACACAGAAACTGCATCGCTATTGAATACTACTGGAAGCATTGCGCCACATCTCAGGACTAGTAACGCTTTAAACAGTGTATGCTTTGCACCTCTCCTTGGAGTCGAGTAACAATATGCGACGCACAGTGGCAGTTTTATTGTATCAATTGGACCTTCACATTGTCATTGAAACACTGAAACTGCATTGCTATTGAATACTACTGGAAGCATTGCGTCACATATCAGGACTAGTAAAGCTTTAAACAGTCTACGCTTTGCACCTCTCCTTGGAGTCGAGTAACAATATGCGACGCACAGTGGCCGTTTTATTGTATCAGTTGGACCTTCACATTGACATTGAAACAGAGAAACTGCATCGCTATTGAATACTACTGGAAGCATTGCGCCACATGTCAGGACTATTAACGCTTTAAACAGTCTACGCTTTGCACATCACCTTGGAGTCGAGTAACAATATGCGACGCACAGTGCCAGTTTTATTGTATCCCTTGGACCTTCACTTTGACATTGAAACACAGAAACTGCATCGCTATTGAATACTACTGGAAGCATTGCGCCGCATCTCATGACTAGTTCCGCTTTAAACAGTCCACACTTAGCACCCATCCTTGGAGTCGAGTAACAATATTCGACGCACAGTAGCAGTTTTATTGTATCCCTTGGACCTTCACATTGACATTGAAACACAGAAACTGCATCGCTATTGAATACAACTGGAAGCATTGCGCCACATCTCAGAACTAGTAACGCTTTAAACAGTCTACGCTTTGCACCTCTCCTTGGAGTCGAATAACAATATTCGACGCACAGTGGCACGTTTATTGTATTCCTTAGACCGTCACATTGACATTGAAACACAGAAACCGCATCGCTATTGAATACTACTGGAAGCATTGCGCCATATCTCAGGACTAGTATCGCTTTAAACAGTCTACGCTTCGCACCTAACCTTTGGGTCGAGTATCAATATACGACACACAGTGGCAGTTTTATTGTATCCCTTGGACCTTCACATTGACATTGAAACACAGAAACTGCATCGCTATTGAATACTACTGGAAGCATTGCGCCACATCTCAGGACTAGTAACGCTTTAAACAGTCTACGCTTTGCACCTCTCCTTGGAGTCGAGTAACAATATGAAAAGCATAGTGGCACGTTTATTGTATCCCTTAGACCGTCACATTGACATTGAAACACAGAAACTGCATCGCTATTGAATACTGCTGGTAGCATTGCGCCACATCTCAGGACTAGTAACGCTTTAAACAGTCTACGCTTCGCACCTCTCCTTGGAGTCGAGTAACAATATGCGACACACAGTGGCAGTTTTACTGTACCCCTTGGACCTTCACATTGACATTGAGACACGGCACCTTCATCGCTATTGAATACTACTGGAAGCATTGCGCCACATCTCAGGACTAGTAACGCTTTAAACAGTCTACGCTTTGCACCTCTCCTTGGATTCAACTAACAATATGCGACGCACAGTGGCACGTTTATTGTATCCCTTAGACCGTCACATTGACATTGAAACACAGAAACCGCATCGCTATTGAATACTACTGGAAGCATTGCGCCACATCTCAGGACTAGTAACGCTTTAAACAGTCTACGTTTTGCACCTCACCTTGGAGTCGAGTAACAATATGCGACACACAGTGGCAGTTTTATTGTATCCCTTGTACCTTCACATTGACATTGAAACACAGAAACTGCATCGCTATTGAATACTACTGGAAGCATCGCGCCACATCTCAGGACTAGTAACGCTTTAAACAGTCTACGCTTTGCACCTCTCCTTGGAGTCGAGTAACAATATGCGACGCATAGTGGCACGTTTATTGTATCCGTTTGACCGTCAGATTGACATTGAAACACGGAACCTTCATCGCTATTGAATACTACTGGAAGCATTGCGCCACATCTCAGGACTAGTAACGCTTTAAACAGTCTACGCTTTGCACCTCTCCTTGGAGTCGAGTAACAATATGCGATGCACAGTGGCAGTTTTATTGTATCCCTTGGACCATCACATTGACATTGAAACACAGAAACTGCATCGCTATTGAATACTACTGGAAGCATTGCGCCACATCTCAGGACTAGTAACGCTTTAAACAGTCTACGCTTTGCACCTCTCCTTGGAGTCGAGTAACAATATGCGACGCATAGTGGCACGTTTATTGTATCCCTTAGACCGTCACATTGACATTGAAACACAGAAACTGCATCGCTATTGAATACTGCTGGAAGCATTGCGCCACATCTCAGGACTAGTAACGCTATAAACAGTCTACGCTTTGAACCTCTCCTTGGAATCGAATAACAATATGCGATGCACAGTGGCAGTTTCATTGTATCCCTTGGACCTTCACACTGACATTGAAACACGGAACCTTCATCGCTATTGAATACTACTGGAAGCATTGCGCCACATCTCAGGACTAGTAACGCTTTAAACAGTCTACGCTTTGCACCTCTCCTTGTAGTCAACTAACAATATGCGACGCACAGTGGCACGTTTATTGTATCCCTTAGACCGTCACATTGACATTGAAACACAGAAACCGCATCGCTATTGAATACTACTGGAAGCATTGCACAACATCTCAGGACTAGTAACGCTTTAAACAGTCTACGCTTTGCACCTCTCCTTGGAGACGAGTAACAATATGCGATGCACAGTGGCAGTTTTATTGTATCCCTTGGACCTTCACACTGACATTGAAACACAGAAACTGCATCGCTATTGAATACTACTGGAAGCATTGCGCCACATCTCAGGACTAGTAACGCTTTAAACAGTGTACGCTTTGCACCTCTCCTTGGAGTCGAATAACAATATTCGACGCACAGTGCCACGTTTATTGTATCCCTTAGACCGTCACATTGACATTGAAACACAGAAACTGCATCGCTATTGAATACTACTGGAAGCATTGCGCCACATCTCAGGACTAGTAACGCTTTAAACAGTCTACGCTTTGCAGCTCTCCTTGGAGTCGAGTAACAATATGCGACGCACAGTGGCACGTTTATTGTATCCCTTAGACCGTCACATTGACATTGAAACACAGAAACTGCATCGCTATTGAATACTACTGGAAGCATTGCGCCACATCTCAGGACTAGTAACGCTTTAAACAGTCCACGCTTTGCACCTCTCCTTGGAGTCGTGTAACAATATGCGACGCACAGTGGCAGTTTTATTGTATCCCTTGGACCTTCACATTGACATTAAAACATGGAAACTTGATCGCTAGTGAATACTACTGGAAGCATTGCACCACATCTCAGGACTAGTTACGCTTTTAACAGTCTACGGTTTGCACCTCTCCTTGGAGTCGAGTAACAATATGCGACGCACAGTGGCACGTTTATTGTATCCCTTAGACAGTCACATTGTCATTGAAACACAGAAACCGCATCGCTATTGAATACTACTGGAAGCATTGCGCCACATCTCAGGACTAGTATCGCTTTAAACAGTCTACGCTTTGCACCTCACCTTGGAGTCGAGTAACAATATGCAACACACAGTTGCAGTTTTATTGTATCCCTTGGACCTTCACATTGACATTGAAACACAGAAACTGCATCGCTATTGAATACTACTGGAAGCATTGCGCCACATCTCAGGACGAGTAACGCCTTAAACAGTCTACGCTTTGCGACTCTCCTTGGAGTCGAGTAACAATATGCGACGCACAGTGGCACGTTTATTGTATCCCTTAGACCGTCACATTGACATTGAAACACAGAAACTGCATCTCTATTAAATACTACTGGAAGCATTGCGCCACATCTCAGGAAGAGTAACGCTTTAAACAGTCTACGCTTTGCACCTCTCCTTGGAGTCGAGTAACAATATGCGACGCACAGTGGCACATTTATTGTATCCCTTAGACCGTCACATTGACATTGAAACACAGAAACTGCATCGCTATTGAATACTACTGGATGCATTGCGCCACATCTCAGGACTAGTAACGCTTTAAACAGTCTACGCTTTGCAGCTCTCCTTGGAGTCGAGTAACAATATGCGACGCACAGTGGCAGTTTTATTGTATCAATTGGACCTTCACATTGACATTGAAACACTGAAACTGCATTGCTATTGAATACTACTGGAAACATTGCGTCACATATCAGGACTAGTAAAGCTTTAAACAGTCTACGCTTTGCACCTCTCCTCGGAGTCGAGTATTAATATGCGACACACAGTGGCAGTTTTATTGTATCCCTTGGACCTTCACATTGACATTGAAACACAGAAACTGCATCGCTATTGAATACTACTAGAAGCATTGCGCCATATCTCAGGACTAGAAACGTTTTAAACAGTCTACGCTTTGCACCTCTCCTTGGAGTCGATTAACAATATGCGACGCACAGTGGCAGTTTTATTGTATCCCTTGGACCTTCACATTGACATTGAAACACAGAAAATACATCGCTATTGAATACTACTGGAAGCATTGCGCCACATCTCAGGACTAGTAACGCTTTAAACAGTCTACGCTTAGCACCTCTCCTTGGAGTCGAATAACAATATTCGACGCACAGTGGCACGTTTATTGTATCCCTTAGACCGTCACATTGATATTGAAACACAGAAACTGCATCGCTATTGAATACTACAGGAAGCATTGCGCCACATCTCAGGACTAGTAACGCTTTAAACAGTCTACGCTTCACACCTCTCCTTGGAGTCGAGTAACAATATGCGACACACAGTGGCAGTTTTACTGTACCCCTTGGACCTTCACATTGACATTGAAACACAGAAACTGCATCGCTATTGAATAGTACTTGAAGCATTGCGCCACATCTCAAGACTAGTAAATCTTTAAACAGTTTACGCTTTGCACCTCTCCTTGGAGTCAAGTAACAATATGCGACGCACAGTGGCACATTTATTGTATCCCTTAGACCGCCACATTGACATTGAAACACAGAAACTGCATCGCTATTGAATACTACTGGAAGCATTGCGCCACATCTCAGGACTAGTAACGCTTTAAACAGTTCATGCTTTGCACCTCTCCTTGGAGTCGAGTAACAATATGGGACGCACAGTGGCAGTTTTATTGTATCCCTTGGACCTTCACATTGACATTGAAACACAGAAACTGCATCGCTATTGAATACTACAGGAAGCATTGCGCCACATCTCAGGTCTAGTAACGCTTTAAACAGGCTACGCTTTGCACATCTCCTTGTAGTCGAGTAACAATATGCGACGCACAGTGGCACGTTTATTGTATCCCTTAGACCGTCACATTGACATTGAAACACAGAAACTGCATCGCTATTGAATACTACTGGAAGCCTTGCCCAACATCTCAGGACTAGTAACGCTTTAAACAGTCTACGCTTTGAACCTCTCCTTGGAATCGAATAACAATATGCGACGCGCAGTGGCAGTTTTATTGTATCTCTTGGACCTTCACATTGACATTGAAACACGGAAACTTCATCGCTATTGAATACTACTGGAAGCATTGCGCCACATCTCAGGACTATTAACGCTTTAAACAGTCTACGCTTTGCACTTCTCCTTGGAGTCGAGTAACAATATGCGACGCACAGTGGCACGTTTATTGTATCCCTTAGACCGTCACATTGACATTGAAACACAGAAGCTGCATCGCTATTGAATACTACTGGAATCATTGCACCATATTTCAGGACTAGTAACGCTTTAAACAGTCTACGCTTTGCACCTATCCTTGGAGTCGAGTAACAATATGCGACGCACAGTGGCAGTTTTATTGTATCCCTTGGACCTTCACATTGACATTGAAACACAGAAACTGCATCGCTATTGAATACTACTGGAAGCATTGCGCCACATCTCAGGACTAGTAACGCTTTAAACAGTCTACAATTTGCATCACTCCTTGGAGTCGAATAACAATATTCGACGCACAGTGGCACGTTTATTGTATCCCTTAGACCGTCACATTGACATTGAAACACAGAAAGTGCATCGCTATTGAATACCACTGGTAGCATTGCGCCACATCTCAGGACTAGTATCGCTTTAAACAGTCTACGCTTTGCACCTCTCCTTGGAGCCGAGTAACAATATGCGACGCACAGTGGCACGTTTATTGTATCCCTTAGACCGTCACATTGACATTGAAACACAGAAACTGCATCGCTATTGAATACAACTGGAAGCATTGCGCCACAGCTAAGGACTAGTAATGCTTTAAATAGTCTACGCTTTGAACCTCTCCTTGGAATCGAATAACAATATGTGACGCACAGTGGTAGTTTTATTGTATCCCTTAGACCGTCACATTGACATTGAAACAGAGATACAGCATCGCTATTCAATACTACTGGAAGCATTGCGCCACATCTCAGGACTAGTAACGCTTTAAACAGTCTACGCTTTGCACCTCTCCTTGGAGTCGAGTAACAATATGCGACGCACAGTGGCACGTTTATTGTATCCCTTAGACCGTCACATTGACATTGAAACACAGAAACTGCATCGCTATTGAATACTACAGGAAGCATTGCGCCACATCTCAGGACTAGTAACGCTTTAAACAGTCTACGCTTCGCACCTCTCCTTGGAGTCGAGTAACAATATGCGACACACAGTGGCAGTTTTACTGTACCCCTTGGACCTTCACATTGACATTGAAACACAGAAACTGCATCGCTATTGAATAGTACTTGAAGCATTGCGCCACATCTCAAGACTAGTAAATCTTTAAACAGTTTACGCTTTGCACCTCTCCTTGGAGTCAAGTAACAATATGCGACGCACAGTGGCACATTTATTGTATCCCTTATACCGCCACATTGACATTGAAACACAGAAACTGCATCGCTATTGAATACTACTGGAAGCATTGCGCCACATCTCAGGACTAGTAACGCTTTAAACAGTTCATGCTTTGCACCTCTCCTTGGAGTCGAGTAACAATATGGGACGCACAGTGGCAGTTTTATTGTATCCCTTGGACCTTCACATTGACATTGAAACACAGAAACTGCATCGCTATTGAATACTACTGGAAGCATTGCGCCACATCTCAGGTCTAGTAACGCTTTAAACAGGCTACGCTTTGCACATCTCCTTGTAGTCGAGTAACAATATGCGACGCACAGTGGCACGTTTATTGTATCCCTTAGACCGTCACATTGACATTGAAACACAGAAACTGCATCGCTATTGAATACTACTGGAAGCCTTACCCAACATCTCAGGACTAGTAACGCTTTAAACAGTCTACGCTTTGAACCTCTCCTTGGAATCGAATAACAATATGCGACGCGCAGTGGCAGTTTTATTGTATCTCTTGGACCTTCACATTGACATTGAAACACGGAAACTTCATCGCTATTGAATACTACTGGAAGCATTGCTCCATATTTCAGGACTAGTAACGCTTTAAACAGTCTACGCTTTGCACCTATCCTTGGAGTCGAGTAACAATATGCGACGCACAGTGGCAGTTTTATTGTATCCCTTGGACCTTCACATTGACATTGAAACACAGAAACTGCATCGCTATTGAATACTACTGGAAGCATTGCGCCACATCTCAGGACTAGTAACGCTTTAAACAGTCTACAATTTGCATCACTCCTTGGAGTCGAATAACAATATTCGACGCACAGTGGCACGTTTATTGTATCCCTTAGACCGTCACATTGACATTGAAACACAGAAAGTGCATCGCTATTGAATACCACTGGTAGCATTGCGCCACATCTCAGGTCTAGTAACGCTTTAAACAGGCTACGCTTTGCACATCTCCTTGTAGTCGAGTAACAATATGCGACGCACAGTGGCACGTTTATTGTATCCCTTAGACCGTCACATTGACATTGAAACACAGAAACTGCATCGCAATTGAATACTACTGGACGCATTGCGCAACATCTCAGGACTAGTAACGCTTTAAACAGTCCACTCTTTGCACCTCTCCTTGGCATCGAGTAACAATTACCGACGCACAGTGGCACGTTTATTATATCCCTTAGACCGTCACATTGACATTGAAACACAGAAACTGCATCGCTATTGAATACTACTGGATGCATTGCGCCACATCTCAGGACTAATAACGCTTTAAACAGTCTACGCTTCGCACCTCTCCTTGGAGTCGATTAACAATATGCGACGCACAGTGGCACGTTTATTGTATCCCTTAGACCGTCACATTAACATTGAAACACAGAAGCCTCATCGCTATTTAATACTACTGGAAGCATTGCGCCACATCTCAGGACTAGTAACGCTTTAAACAGTCTACGCTTTGCACCTCTCCTTGCAGTCGAGTAACAATATGCGACGCACAGTGGCAGTTTTATTGTATCCCTTGGACTTTCACATTGACATTGAAACGCAGAAACTGCATCGCTATTGAATACTACTGGAAGCATTGCGCCACATCTCAGGACTAGTAACGCTTTAAACAGTCTACGCTTTGCACCTCTCCTTGGAGTCGAGTAACAATATGCGACGCACAGTGGCACGTTTATTGTATCCCTTAGACCGTCACATTGACATTGGAACAGAGATACAGCATCGCTATTCAATACTACTGGACGCATTGCGCAACATCTCAGGACTAGTTACGCTTTAAACAGTCCACGCTTTGCACCTCTCCTTGGAGTCGAGTAACAATATGCGACGCACAGTGGCACGTTTATTGTATCCCTTAGACCGTCACATTGACATTGAAACAGAGATACTGCATCGCTATTCAATACTACTGGACGCATTGCGCAACATCTCAGGACTAGTTACGCTTTAAACAGTCCACGCTTTGCAACTCTCCTTGGAGTCGAGTAACAATATGAGACGCACAGTGGCACGTTCACTGCATCCTTTAGACCATCACATTGTCATTGAAACACAGAAACTGCATCGCTATTGAAAACTACTAGAAGCATTGCGACATATCTCTGGACTAGTAACGTTTCTAACACTCTACGCTTTGCACCTCTCCTTGGAGTCAAGTAACAATATGCGACGCACAGTGGCATTATTGTATCCCTTAAACCGCCACATTGACATTGAAACACGGAAACTGCATCGCTATTGAATACTACTGGAAGCATTGCGCCACATCTCAGGACTAGTAACGCTTTAAACAGTCTACGCTTTGCACCTCTTCTTGGAGTCGAGTAACAATATGCGACACACAGTGGCAGTTTTACTGTACCCCTTGGACCTTCACATTGACCTTGAAACACAGAAACTGCATCGCTATTGAATACTACTGGAAGCATTGCGCCACATCTCAGGACTAGTATCGCTTTAAACAGTCTACGCTTTGCACCTCACCTTGGAGTCGCGTAACAATATGCGACACACAGTAGCAGTTTTATTGTATCCCTTGGACCTTCACATTGACATTGAAACACAGAAACTGCATCGCTATTGAATCCTACTGGTAGCATTGCGCCACATCTCAGGACTAGTAACGCTTTGAACAGTCTACGCTTTGCACCTCTCCTTGGAGTCGAGTAACAATATGCGACGCACAGTAGCACGTTTATTGTATCCCATAGACCGTCACATTGACATTGAAACACAGAAACTGCATCGCTATTGAATACAACTGGAAGCATTGCGCCACAGCTCAGGACTAGTAATGCTTTAAACAGTCTACGCTTTGAACCTCTACTTGGAATCGAATAACAATATGTGACGCACAGTGGCAGTTTTATTGTATCCCTTGGACCTTCACATTGACATTGAAACACGGAATCTTAATCGCTATTGAATACTACTGGAAGCATTGCGCCACATCTCAGGACTAGTAACGCTTTAAACAGTCTACGCTTTGCACCTCTCCTTGGAGTCGAGTAACAATATGCGACGCACAGTGGCACGTTTATTGTATCCCTTAGACCGTCACATTGACATGGAAACACAGAAACCGAATCGCTATTGAATAGTACTGGAAGCATTGCGCCACATCTCGGGACTAGTAACGCTTTAAACAGTCTACGCTTTGCACCTCTCCTTGGAGTCGAGTAACAATATGCGACGCACAGTGGCAGTTTTATTGTACCCCATGGTCCTTCACATTGACATTGAAACACTGAAACTGCATCGCTATTGAATACTACTGGAAGCATTGCGCCACATCTCAGGACTAGTAACGCTTTAAACAGTCTACGCTTTGCACCTCTCCTTGGAGTCGAATAACAATATTCGACGCACAGTGGCACGTTTATTGTATCCCTTAGATCATCACATTGACATTGAAACACAGAAACTGCATCGCTATTGAATACTACTGGAAGCATTGCGCCACATCTCAGGACTAGTAACGCTTTAAACAGTCTACGATTTTGCACCTCTCCTTGGAGTCGAGTAACAATATGTGATGCACAGTGGCAGTTTTATTGTATCCCTTGGACCTTCACATTGACATTGAAACACAGAAACTGCATCGCTATTGAATACTACTGGAAGTATTGCGCCACATCTCAGGACTAGTAACGCTTTTAACAGTCTATGCTTTGCACGTTTCCTTGGAGTCGAGTAACAATATGCGACGCACAGTGGCACATTTATTGTATCCCTTAGACCGTCACATTGACATTGAAACACAGAAACTGCATCGCTATTGAATACTACTGGAAGCATTGCGCCACATCTCAGGACTAGTAACGCTTTAAACAGGCTACGTTCTGCATCTCCCCTTGGAGTCGAGTAACAATATGAGACACGCAGTGGCACGGTTATTGTATCCCGTAGACCGTCACATTGACATTGAAACACAGAAACTGCATCGCTATTGAATACTACTAGAAGCATTGGGCCACATCTCAGGACTAGTAACGCTTTAAGCAGTCTACTCTTTGCAACTCTCCTTGGAGTCGAGTAACAATATGCGACGCACAGTGGCACGTTTATTGTATTACTTAGACCGTCACATTGACATTGAAACACAGAAACTGCATCGCTATTGAATATTACTGGAAGCATTGCGCCACATCTCAGGACTAGTAACACTTTAAACTGTCTACGCTTTGCACCTCTCCTTGGAGTCGAGTAACAATATGCGACGCACAGTGGCACGTTTATTGTATCCCTTAGACCGTCACATTGACTTTGAAACACAGAAACTGCATCGCTATTGAATACTACTGAAAGCATTGCGCAACATCTCAGGACTAGTAACGGTTTAAACAGTCCACGCTTTGCACCTCTCCTTGGAGTCGAGTAACAATATGCGACGCGCAGTGGCACGTTTATTGTATCCCTTAGACCGTCACATTGAGATTGAAACACAGAAGCTGCATCGCTATTGAATACTACTGGAATCATTGCGCCATATCTCAGGACTAGTAACGCTTTAAACAGTCTACGGTTTGCACCTCCCCTTGGAGTCGAGTAACAATATGCGACGCACAGTGGCCGTTTTATTGTATCCCTTGGACCTTCACATTGACATTGAAACACAGATACAGCATCGCTATTGAATACTACTGGAAGCATTGCGCCACATCTCAGGACTAGTAACGCTTTAAACAGTCTACGCTTTGCACCTCTCCTTGCAGTCGAGTAACAATATGCGACGCACAGTGGCAGTTTTATTGTATCCCTTGGACTTTCACATTGACATTGAAACGCAGAAACTGCATCGCTATTGAATACTACTGGAAGCATTGCGCCACATCTCAGGACTAGTAACGCTTTAAACAGTCTACGCTTTGCACCTCTCCTTGGAGTCGAGTAACAATATGCGACGCACAGTGGCACGTTTATTGTATCCCTTAGACCGTCACATTGACATTGAAACAGAGATACTGCATCGCTATTCAATACGACTGGACGCATTGCGCAACATCTCATGACTAGTTACGCTTTAAACAGTCCACGCTTTGCAACTCTCCTTGGAGTCGAGTAACAATATGAGACGCACAGTGGCACGTTCACTGTATCCTTTAGACCATCACATTGTCATTGAAACACAGAAACTGCATCGCTATTGAATACTACTGGTAGCATTGCGCCACATCTCAGGACTAGTAACGCTTTAAACAGACTACGCTTCGCACCTATCCTTGGAGTCGAGTAACAATATGCGACGCACAGTGGCAGTGTTATTGTATCCCTTAGATCTTCACATTGACATTGAAACACAGAAACTGCATCGCTATTGAATACTACTGGAAGCATTGCGCCACATCTCAGGACTAGTAACGCTTTAAACAGTCTACGCTTTGCACCTCTCCTTGGAGTCGAGTAACAATATGCGACGCACAGTGGCAGTTTCATTGTATCAATTGGACATTCACATTGACATTGAAACACAGAAACTGCATCGCTATTGAATACTACTAGAAGCATTGCGCCTTATCTGAGGACTAGTAACGCTTTAAACAGTCTACGCTTTGCACCTCTCCTTGGAGTCGAGTAACAATATGCGACGCACAGTGGCAGTTTCATTGTATCCCTTTGACCTTCACATTGACATTGAAACACAGAAACTACATCGCTATTGAATACTACTGGAAGCATTGCGCTACATCTCAGGACTAGTAACGCTTTAAACAGTCTACGCTTTGCACCACTCCTTGGAGTCGAATAACAATATTCGACGGACCGTGGCACGTTTATTGTATCCCTTAGACCGTCACATTGACATTGAAACACAGAAACTGCATCGCTATTGAATACTACTGGAAGCATTGCGCCACATCTCAGAACTAGTAACGCTTTAAACAGTCTACGTTTTGCACCAATCCTTGGAGTCGAGTAACAATATGCGATGCACAGTGGCACTTTGATTTTATCCCTTAGACCGTCACATTGACATTGAAACACAGAAACTGCATCGCTATTGAATACTACTGGAAGCACTGCGCCATATCCAGGACTAGTAACGCTTTAAACAATCTACGCTTCGCACCTCTCCTTGGAGTCGAGTAACTATATGCGACGCATAGTGGCACGTTTATTGTATCCCTTAGACCGTCACATTGGCATTAATACACAGAAGCTGCATCGCTATGGAATACTACTGGAAGCATTGCGCCATATCTCAGGACTAGTAACGCTTTAAACAGTCTACGCTTCGCACCTCTCCTTGGAGTCGAGTAACAATATGCAACGCACAGTGGCAGTTTTATTGTATCCCTTGGACCTTCATATTGACATTGAAACAAAGCAACTGCATCGCTATTGAATACTACTGGAAGCATTGCGCCACATCTCAGGACTAGTAACGCTTTAAACAGTCTACGCTTTGCACCTCTCCTTGGAGTCAAGTAACAATATGCGATGCAAAGTGGCAGTTTTGTTGTATCCCTTGGACTTTTACATTGACAATGAAACACAGAAACTGCATCGCTATTGAAAACTACTAGAAGCATTGCGACATATCTTTGGACTACTAACGTTTCTAACACTCTACGCTTTGCACCTCTCCTTGGAGTCAAGTAACAATATGCGACGCACAATGGCATTATTGTATCCCTTAAACCGCCACATTGACATTGAAACACGGAAACTGCATCGCTATTGAATACTACTGGCAGCATTGCGCCACATCTCAGGACTAGTAACGCTTTAAACAGTCTACGCTTTGCACCTCTCCTTGGAGTCGAGTAACAATATGCGACACACAGTGGCAGTTTTACTGTACCCCTTGGACCTTCACATTGACCTTGAAACACAGAAACTGCATCGCAATTGAATACTACTGGACGCATTGCGCAACATCTCAGGACTAGTAACGCTTTAAACAGTCCACGCTTTGCACCTCTCCTTGGCATCGAGTAACAATTACCGACGCACAGTGGCACGTTTATTATATCCCTTAGACCGTCACATTGACATTGAAACACAGAAACTGCATCGCTATTGAATACTACTGGATGCATTGCGCCACATCTCAGGACTAATAACGCTTTAAACAGTCTACGCTTCGCACCTCTCCTTGGAGTCGATTAACAATATGCGACGCACAGTGGCACGTTTATTGTATCCCTTAGACCGTCACATTAACATTGAAACACAGAAGCCTCATCGCTATTTAATACTACTGGAAGCATTGCGCCACATCTCAGGACTAGTAACGCTTTAAACAGTCTACGCTTTGCACCTCTCCTTGCAGTCGAGTAACAATATGCGACGCACAGTGGCAGTTTTATTGTATCCCTTGGACTTTCACATTGACATTGAAACGCAGAAACTGCATCGCTATTGAATACTACTGGAAGCATTGCGCCACATCTCAGGACTAGTAACGCTTTAAACAGTCTACGCTTTGCACCTCTCCTTGGAGTCGAGTAACAATATGCGACGCACAGTGGCACGTTTATTGTATCCCTTAGACCGTCACATTGACATTGAAACAGAGATACTGCATCGCTATTCAATACTACTGGACGCATTGCGCAACATCTCAGGACTAGTTACGCTTTAAACAGTCCACGCTTTGCAACTCTCCTTGGAGTCGAGTAACAATATGAGACGCACAGTGGCACGTTCACTGTATCCTTTAGACCATCACATTGTCATTGAAACACAGAAACTGCATCGCTATTGAATACTACTGGAAGCATTGCGCCACATCTCAGGACTAGTAACGCTTTAAACAGTCTACGCTTCGCACCTATCCTTGGAGTCGAGTAACAATATGCGACGCACAGTGGCAGTGTTATTGTATCCCTTAGATCTTCACATTGACATTGAAACACAGAAACTCCATCGCTATTGAATACTACTGGAAGCATTGCGCCACATCTCAGGACTAGTAACGCTTTAAACAGTCTACGCTTTGCACCTCTCCTTGGAGTCGAGTAATAATATGCGACGCACAGTGGCAGTTTCATTGTATCAACTGGACATTCACATTGACATTGAAACACAGAAACTGCATCGCTATTGAATACTACTGGAAGCATTGCGCCTTATCTGAGGACCAGTAACGCTTTAAACAGTCTACGCTTTGCACCTCTCCTTGGAGTCGAGTAACAATATGCGACGCACAGTGGCAGTTTCATTGTATCCCTTTGACCTTCACATTGACATTGAAACACAGAAACTACATCGCTATTGAATACTACTGGAAGCATTGCGCTACATCTCAGGACTAGTAACGCTTTAAACAGTCTACGCTTTGCACCACTCCTTGGAGTCGAATAACAATATTCGACGGACCGTGGCACGTTTATTGTATCCCTTAGACCGTCACATTGACATTGAAACACAGAAACTGCATCGCTATTGTATACTACTGGAAGCATTGCGCCACATCTCAGGACTAGTAACGCTTTAAACAGTCTACGTTTTGCACCAATCCTTGGAGTCGAGTAACAATATGCGATGCACAGTGGCAGTTTTATTGTATCCCTTGGACCTTCAGATTGACATTGAAACACAGAAACTGCATCGCTATTGAATACTACTGGAAGCACTGCGCCATATCCAGGACTAGTAACGCTTTAAACAATCTACGCTTCGCACCTCTCCTTGGAGTCGAGTAACTATATGCGACGCACAGTAGCACGTTTATTGTATCCCTTAGACCGTCACATTGGCATTAAAACACAGAAGCTTCATCGCTATGGAATACTACTGGAGGCATTGCGCCATATCTCAGGATTAGTAACGCTTTAAACAGTCTACGCTTCGCACCTCTCCTTGGAGTCGAGTAACAATATGCGACGCACAGTGGCAGTTTTATTGTATCCCTTGGACCTTCATATTGACATTGAAACAAAGCAACTGCATCGCTATTGAATACTACTGGAAGCATTGCGCCACATCTCAGGACTAGTAACGCTTTAAACAGTCTACGCTTTGCACCTCTCCTTGGAGTCAAGTAACAATATGCGATGCAAAGTGGCAGTTTTGTTGTATCCCTTGGACTTTTACATTGACAATGAAACACAGAAACTGCATCGCTATTGAAAACTACTAGAAGCATTGCGACATATCTCTGGACTAGTAACGTTTCTAACACTCTACGCGTTGCACCTCTCCTTGGAGTCAAGTAACAATATGCGACGCACAGTGGCATTATTGTATCCCTTAAACCGCCACATTGACATTGAAACACGGAAACTGCATCGCTATTGAATACTACTGGAAGCATTGCGCCACATCTCAGGACTAGTAACGCTTTAAACAGTCTACGCTTTGCACCTCTTCTTGGAGTCGAGTAACAATATGCGACACACAGTGGCAGTTTTACTGTACCCCTTGGACCTTCACATTGATCTTGAAACACAGAAACTGCATCGCTATTGAATACTACTGGAAGCATTGCGCCACATCTCAGGACTAGTATCGCTTTAAACAGTCTACGCTTTGCACCTCACCTTGGAATCGCGTAACAATATGCGACACACAGTAGCAGTTTTATTGTATCCCTTGGACCTTCACATTGACATTGAAACACAGAAACTGCATCGCTATTGAATACTACTGGTACCATTGCGCCACATCTCAGGACTAGTAACGCTTTGAACAGTCTACGCTTTGCACCTCTCCTTGGAGTCGAGTAACAATATGCGACGCACAGTAGCACGTTTATTGTATCCCTTAGACCGTCACATTGACATTGAAACACAGAAACTGCATCGCTGTTGAATACAACTGGAAGCATTGCGCCACAGCTCAGGACTAGTAATGCTTTAAACAGTCTACGCTTTGAACCTCTACTTGGAATCGAATAACAATATGTGACGCACAGTGGCAGTTTTATTGTATCCCTTGGACTTTCACATTGACATTGAAACGCAGAAACTGCATCGCTATTGAATACTACTGGAAGCATTGCGCCACATCTCAGGACTAGTAACGCTTTAAACAGTCTACGCTTTGCACCTCTCCTTGGAGTCGAGTAACAATATGCGACGCACAGTGGCACGTTTATTGTATCCCTTAGACCGTCACATTGACATTGAAACAGAGATACTGCATCGCTATTCAATACTACTGGACGCATTGCGCAACATCTCAGGACTAGTTACGCTTTAAACAGTCCACGCTTTGCAACTCTCCTTGGAGTCGAGTAACAATATGAGACGCACAGTGGCACGTTCACTGTATCCTTTAGACCATCACATTGTCATTGAAACACAGAAACTGCATCGCTATTGAAAACTACTAGAAGCATTGCGACATATCTCTGGACTAGTAACGTTTCTAACACTCTACGCTTTGCACCACTCCTTGGAGTCAAGTAACAATATGCGACGCACCGTGGCATTATTGTATCCCTTAAACCGCCACATTGACATTGAAACACGGAAACTGCATCGCTATTGAATACTACTGGAAGCATTGCGCCACATCTCAGGACTAGTAACGCTTCAAACAGTCTACGCTTTGCACCTCTTCTTGGAGTCGAGTAACAATATGCGACACACAGTGGCAGTTTTACTGTACCCCTTGGACCTTCACATTGACCTTGAAACACAGAAACTGCATTGCTATTGAATACTACTGGAAGTATTGCGCCACATCTCAGGACTAGTATCGCTTTAAACAGTCTACGCTTTGCACCTCACCTTGGAGTCGCGTAACAATATGCGACACACAGTAGCAGTTTTATTGTATCCCTTGGACCTTCACATTGACATTGAAACACAGAAACTGCATCGCTATTGAATACTACTGGAAGCATTGCGCCACATCTCAGGACTAGTAACACTTTAAACTGTCTATGCTTTGCACCTCTCCTTGGAGTCGAGTAACAATATGCGACGCACAGTGGCACGTTTATTGTATCCCTTAGACCGTCACATTGACTTTGAAACACAGAAACTGCATCGCTATTGAATACTACTGGAAGCATTGCGCAACATCTCAAGACTAGTAACGGTTTAAACAGTCCACGCTTTGCACCTCTCCTTGGAGTCGAGTAACAATATGCGACGCGCAGTGGCACGTTTATTGTATCCCTTAGACCGTCACATTGAGATTGAAACACAGAAGCTGCATCGCTATTGAATACTACTGGAATCATTGCGCCATATCTCAGGACTAGTAACGCTTTAAACAGTCTACGGTTTGCACCTCTCCTTGGAGTCGAGTAACAATATGCGACGCACAGTGGCAGTTTTATTGTATCCCTTGGACCTTCACATTGACATTGAAACACAGATACAGCATCGCTATTGAATACTACTGAAAGCATTGCGCCACATCTCAGGACTAGTAACGCCTTAAACAGTCTACGCTTTGAACCTCTCCTTGGAGTCGAGTAACAATATGCGATGCACAGTGACACGTTTATTGTATCCCTTAGACCGTTACATTGGCACTGAATCACAGAAACTGCATCGCTATTGTATACTACTGGACGCATTGTTCAACATCTCAAAACTAGTAACGCTTTAAACAGTCCACGCTTTGCACCTCTCCTTGGAATCGAGTAACAATATGCGACGAACAGTGGCACGTTTATTGTATCCCTTAGACCTTCACATTGACATTGATACACAGAAACTGCATCGCTATTGAATACTACTGGAAGCATTGCGCCACATCTCAGGACTAGTAACGCTTTAAACAGTCTACACTTTGCACCTCTCCTTGGAGTCGAGTACCAATATGCGACGCACAGTGGCAGTTTTATTGTATCCCTTGGACCTTCACACTGACATTGAAACACTGAAACTGCATTGCTATTGAATACTACTGGAAGCATTGCGTCACATCTCAGGACTAGTAAAGCTTTAAACAGTCTACGCTTTGCACCTCTCCTTGGAGTCGAGTATCAATATGCGACGCACAGTGGCAGTTTTATTGAATCCCTTGGACCTTCACATTGCCATTGAAACACAGAAACTGCATCGCTATTGAATACTACTGCAAGCATTGCGCCACATCTCAGGACTAATAACGCTTTAAACAGTCTACGCTTTGCACCTCTTCTTGGAGTCGAGTAACAGTATGCGACACACAGTGGCAGTTTTATTGTATCCCTTGGACCTTCACATTGACATTGAAACACAGAAACTTCATCGCTATTGAATACTACTGGAAGTATTGAGCCACATCTCAGGACTAGTAACGCTTTAAACAGTCTACGCTTTGCACTTCTCCTTGGAGTCGAGTAACAATATGCGATGCACAGTGGCACGATTATAGTATCCCTTAGACCGTCACATTGACATTGAAACACAGAAACCGCATCGCTATTGAATACTACTGGAAGCATTGCGCCACATCTCAGGACTAGTAACGCTTTAAACAGTCTACGCTTTGCACCTCTCCTTGGAGTCGAGTAACAATATGCGACGACAGTGGCAGTTTTATTGTATCCCTTGGACCTTTACATTGACATTGAAACACAGAAACTGCATCGCTATTGAATACTACTGGAAGCATTGCGCCACATCTCAGGACTAGTAACACTTTAAACAGTCTACGCTTTGCACCACTCCTTGGAGTCAAATAACAATATTCGAAGCACGGTGGCACGTTTATTGTATCCCTTAGACCATCACATTGACATTGAAACACAGAAACTGCATCGCTATTGAATACGACTGGAAACATTGCGCCACATCTCAGGACTAGTAACGCTTTAAACAGTCTACGCTTTGCACCTCTCCTTGGAGTCGAGTAACAATATGCGACGCACAGTGGCAGTTTTATTGTATCCCTTGGACCTTCACATTAACATTGAAACACAGAAACTGCATCGCTATTGAATACTACTGAAAGCATTGCGCCACATCTCAGGACTAATAACGCTTTAAACAGTCCACGCTTTGCACCTCTCCTTGGAGTCGAGTATCAATATGCGATGCACATTGGCAGTTTTATTGTATCCCTTGGACCTTCACATTGACATTGAAACACAGAACTGCATCGCTATTGAATACTACTAGAAGCATTGCGGCATATCTCCGGACTAGTAACGCTTTAAACAGTCTACGGTTTGCACCTCTCCTTGGAGTCGAGTAACAATATGCGACGCACAGTGGCAGTTTTATTGTATCCCTTGGACCTTCACATTGACATTGAAACACAGAAACTGCATCGCTATTGAATACTACTGGAAGCATTGCGCCACATCTCAGGACTAGTAACGCCTTAAACAGTCTACGCTTTGAACCTCTCCTTGGAGTCGAGTAACAACATGCGATGCACAGTGACACGTTTATTGTATCCCTTAGACCGTTACATTGGCACTGAAACACAGAAACTGCATCGCTATTGTATACTACTGGACGCATTGTTCAACATCTCAGGACTAGTAACGCTTTAAACAGTCCACACTTTGCACCTCTCCTTGGAATCGAGTAACAATATGCGACGAACAGTGGCACGTTTATTGTATCCTTTAGACCTTCACATTGACATTGAAACACAGAAACTGCATCGCTATTGAATACTACTGGAAGCATTGCGCCACATCTCAGGACTAGTAACGCTTTAAACAGTCTACGCTTTGCACCTCTCCTTGGAGTCGAGTACCAATATCCGACGCACAGTGGCAGTTTTATTGTATCAAATGGACATTCACATTGACATTGAAACACAGAAACTGCATTGCTATTGAATACTACTGGAAGCATTGCGTCACATCTCAGGACTAGTAAAGCTTTAAACAGTCTACGCTTTGCACCTCTCCTTGGAGTCGAGTATCAATATGCGACGCACAGTGGCAGTTTTATTGAATCCCTTGGACCTTCACATTGCCATTGAAACACAGAAACTGCATCGCTATTGAATACTACTGGAAGCATTGCGCCACATCTGAGGACTAGTAACGGTTTAATCTGTCTACACTTTGCACCTCTCCTTGGAGTCGGGTAACAATATGCGATGCACAGTGGCAGTTTCATTGTATCCCTTGGACCTTCACATTGACATTGAATCACTGAAACTGCATTGCTATTGAATACTACTGGAAGCATTGCGCCACATCTCAGGACTAGTAAAGCTTTAAACAGTCTACGCTTTGCACCTCTCCTTGAAGTCGAGTATCAATATGCGACGCACAGTGGCACGTTTATTGTATCCCTTGGACCTTCACATTGACATTGAAACACAGAAGCTGCATCGCTATTGAATACTACTGGGAGCATTGCGCCACATCTCAGGACTAGTAACGCTTTAAACAGTCTACGCTTTGCACCTCTCCTTGGAGTCGAGTAACAATATGCAATGCACAGTGGCAGTTTTATTGTATCCCTTGGACCTTCACATTGACATTGAGACACTGAAACTGCATTGCTATTGAATACTACTGGAAGCATTGCGTCACATCTCAAGACTAGTTAAGCTTTAAACAGTCTACACTTTGCACCTCTCCTTGGAGTCGAGTATCAATATGCGACGCACCGTGGCAGTTTTATTGAATCCCTTGGACCTTCACATTGCCATTAAAACACAGAAACTGCATCGCTATTGAATACTACTGGAAGCATTGCGCCACATCTGAGGACTAGTAACGCTTTAATCAGTCTACACTTTGCACCTCTCCTTGGAGTCCAGTAACAATATGCGATGCACAGAGGCACGTTTATTGTATCCCTTGGACCTTCACTTTGACATTGAAACACAGAAACTGCATCGCTATTGAATACTACTGGAAGCATTGCGCCATATCTCAGGACTAGTAACATTTTAAACAGTCTACGCTTTGCACCTCTCCTTGGAGTCAAGTAACAATATGCGACGCACAGTGGCACGTTTATTGTATCCCTTAGACCTTCACATTGACATTGAAACACAGAAACTGCATCGCTATTGAATACTACTGGAAGCATTGCGCCACATCTCAGGACTAATAACGCTTTAAACAGTCTATGCTTTGCATCTCTCCTGGGAGTCGAGTAACAGTATGCGACACACAGTGGCAGTTTTATTGTATCCCTTGGACCTTCACATTGACATTGAAACACAGAAACTTCATCGCTATTGAATACTACTGGAAGCATTGCGCCACATCTCAGGACTAGTAACGCTTTAAACAGTCTACGCTTTGCACCTCTCCTTGGAGTCGAGTAACAATATGCGATGCACAGTGGCACGATTATAGTATCCGTTAGACCGTCACATTGACATTGAAACACAGAAACCGCGTCGCTATTGAATATTACTGGAAGCATTGCGCCACATCTCAGGACTAGTGACGCTTTAAACAGTCTACGCTTTGCACCTCTCCTTGGAGTCGAGTAACAATATGCGACGCACAGTGGTAGTTTTATTGTATCCCTTGGACCTTCACATTGACATTGAAACACAGAAACTGCATCGCTATTGAATACTACTGGAAGCATTGCGCTACATCTCAGGACTAGTAACGCTTTAAACAGTCTACGCTTTGCACCACTCCTTGGAGTCGAATAACAATATTCGATGCACAGTGGCACGTTTATTGTATCCCTTAGACCATCACATTGACATTGAAACACAGAAACTGCATCGCTATTGAATACTACTGGAAGCATTGCGCCACATCTCAGGACTAGTAACGCTTTCAACAGTCTACGCTTTGCACCTCTCCTTGGAGTCGAGTAACAATATGCGACGCACAGTGGCACGTTTATTGTATCCCTTAGACCGTCACATTGACATTGAAACACAGAAACTGCATCGCTATTGAATACTACTGAACGCATTGCGCCACATCTGAGGACTAGTGACGCTTTAAACAGTCTACGCCTTGCATCTCGCCTTGGAGTCGAGTAACAGTATGCGACGCACAGTGGCAGTTTTATTGTACCCCTTGGACCTTCACATTGACATTGAAACACAGAAACTGCATCGCTATTGAATACTACTGGAAGCGTTGCGCCACATCTCAGGACTAGTAAAGCTTTAAACAGTCTACGCTTTTCACCTCTCCTTGAAGTCGAGTATCAATATGCGACGCACAGTGGCAGTTTTATTGTATCCCTTGGACCTTCACATTGACATTGAAACACAGAAACTGCATCGCTATTGAATACTACTGGAAGCATTGCGCCACATCTCAGGACTAGTAACGCTTTAAACAGTCTGCGCTCTGCACCTCTCCTTTGAGTCGAGTAACAGTATGCGACGCACAGTGGCAGTTTTATTGTACCCCTTGGACCTTCACATTGACATTGAAACACAGAAACTGCATCGCTATTGAATAATACTTGAAGCATTGCGCCACATCTCAGGACTAGTAACGCTTTAAACAGTCTACGCTCTGCACCTCTCCTTTGAGTCGAGTAACAGTATGCGACGCACAGTGGCAGTTTTATTGTATCCCTTGGACCTTCACATTGACATTGAAACACAGAAACTGCATCGCTATTGAATACTACTGGAAGCATTGCGCCACATCTCAGGACTAGTAACGCTTTAAACTGTCTACGCTTAACACCTCTCCTTGGAGTCGAGTAACAATATGCGACGCACAGTGGCCGTTTTATTGTATCCCTTGGACCTTCACATTGACATTGAAACACAGAAACTGCATCGCTATTGAATACTACTGGAAGCATTGCGCCCGTCTCAGGACTAGTTACGCTTTAAACAGTCTACGCTTTGCACCTCTTTTTGGAGTCGAGTAACAATATGCGACGCTCAGTGACAGTTTTATTGTATCCCTTGGACCTTCACATTGACATTGAAACACAGATACTGCATCGCTATTGAATACTACTGGAAGCATTGCGCCACATCTCAGGTCTAGTAACGCTTTAAACAGTCTACGCTTTGCACCTCTCCTTGGAGTCGAGTAACAACATTCGACGCACAGTGGCACGTTTATTGTATCCCTTAGACCGTCACATTGACATTGAAACGCAGAAACTGCATCGCTATTGAATACTACTGGAAGCATTGCGCCACATCTCAGGACTAGTAACGCTTTAAACGGTCTACGCTTTGCACCTTTCCTTGGAGTCGAGTAACAATATGCGACGCACAGTGGCACGTTTATTGTATCCCTTAGATCGTCACATTGACATTGAAACACAGAAACTGTATCGCTATTGAATACTGCTGGAAACATTGCGCCACATCTCAGGACTAAAAACGCTTTAAACAGTCTACACTTTGCACCTCACCTTGGAGTCGAGTAAAAATATGCGACGCACAGTGGCACGTTTATTGTATCCCTTAGACCGTCACATTGACATGGAAACACAGAAGCTGCATCGCTATTGAAAACTACTGGAAGCATTGCGCCACGTCTCAGGACTAATAACGCTTTAAACAGTCTACGCTTTGCACCACTTTTTGGAGTCGAGTAACAATATGCGACGCTCAGTGACAGTTTTATTGTATCCCTTGGACCTTCACATTCACATTGAAACGCAGAAACTGCATCGCTATTGTATACTACTGGAAGCATTGCGCCACATCTCAGGTCTAGTAACGCTTTAAACAGTCTACGCTTTGCACCTCTCCTTGGAGTCGAGTAACAACATGCGACGCACAGTGGCACGTTTATTGTATCCCTTAGACCGTCACATTGACATTGAAACACAGAAACTGCATCGCTATTGAGTACTACTGGAAGCATTGCGCCACATCTCAGGACGAGTAACACTGTAAACAGTCTACGATTCGCACTTCCCCTTGGATTCGAGTAACAATATGCGACGCACAGTGGCATGTTTATTGTATCCCTTAGACCGTCACATTGACATTGAAACACAGAAACTGAAGCGCTATTGAATACTGCTGGAAGCATTGCGCCACATCTCAGGACTAAAAACGCTTTAAACAGTCTACGCTTTGCACCTCTCCTTGGAGTCGAGTAACAATATGCGACGAACAGTGGCACGTTTATTGTATCCCTTAGACCGTCACATTGACATTGAAACACAGAAACTGCATCGCTATTGAATACTACTGGAAGCATTGCGCCACATCTCAAGACTAGTAACGCTTTAAACAGTCTACTCTTTGCACCTCTCCTTGGAGTCGAGTAACAATATGCGATGCACAGTGGCACGTTTATTGTATCCCTTAGACCGTCACATTGACATTGAAACACAGAAACTGCATCGCTATTGAATACTACTGGAAGCATTGTGCCACATCTCAGGACTAGTAACGCTTTAAACAGTCTACGCCTTGCACATGTTCTTGGAGTCGAGTAACAATATGCGACGCACAGTGGCACGTATATTGTATCCCTTAGAGCGTCACATTGACATTGAAACACAGAAACTGCATCGCTATTGAATAGTACTGGAAGCATTGCGCTACATCTCAGGACTAGTAACGCTTTCAACAGTCTATGCTTTGCACGTTCCCTTGGGGTCGAGTAACAATATGCGACGCACAGTTGCACGTTTATTGTATCCCTTAGACCGTCACATTGACATTGAAACAGAAAAAATGCGTCGCTATTGAATACTACAGGAAACATTGCGCCGCATCTCAGGACTAGTAACCCTTTAAACAGGCTACGCTTTGCACCTCTCCTTGGAGTCGAGTAACAATATGCGACGCACCGTGGCACATTTATTGTATCCTGTAGACCGTCACATTGACATTGAAACACAGAAACTGCATCGCTATTGAATACTACTGTAAGCATTGCGCCACATCTCATGACTAGTGACGCTTTAAACAGTCTATGCTTTGCACCTCTCCTTGGAGTCGAGTAACAATATGTGACGCACAGTGGCACGTTTATTGTATCCCTTAGACCGTCACATTGACATTGAAACACAGAAATTGCATCGCTTCTGAATACTACTGGAAGCATTGCGCCACATCTGAGGACTAGTAACGCTTTAAACAGTCTACTCTTTGCACCTCTCCTTGGAGTCGAGTAACAATATGCGACGCACAGTGGCACGTTTATTGTATCCATTAGACCGTCGCATTGACATTGAAACACAGAAACTGCATCGCTATTGAATACTACTGGAAGCATTCCGCCACATCTCAGGACTAGTAACGCTTTAAACAGTTTCCGCTCTGCATCTCTCCTTGGAGTCGAGTAACAATATGCGACACACCGTGGCACGTTTATTGTATCCCTTAGACCGTCGCATTGACATTGAAACACAGAAACTGTATCGCTATTGAATAGTACTGGAAGCATTGCGCCACATCTCAGGACTAGTAACGCTTTAAACAGTCTACGTTTTGCACATGTCCTTGGAGTCGAGTAACAATAAGCGACGCACAGTGGCACGTATATTGTATCCCTTAGAGCGTCTCATTGACATTGAAACACAGAAACTGCATCGCTATTGAATACTACTGGAAGCATTGCAGCATATCTCAGGACTAGTAACGCTTTTAACAGTCTATGCTTTGCACGTTTCCTTGGAGTCGAGTAACAATATGCGACGCACAGTGGCACGTTTATTGTATCCCTTAGACCGTCACATTGACATTGAAATACAGAAACTGCATCGCTATTAAATACTACTGGAAGCATTGCGCCACATCTCAGGACTAGTAACGCTTTAAACAGTCTACACTTAGCACATGTCCTTGGAGTCGAGTAACAATATGCGACGCATAGTGGCACGTATATTGTATCCCTTAGAGCGTCACATTGACATTGAAACACAGAAACTGCATCGCTATTGAATACTACTGGAAGCATTGCGCCACATCTCAGGACTAGTAACGCTTTAAACAGTCTACGCTTTGCACATCTCCTTGGAGTCGAGTAACAATATGCGACGCAGAGTGGCACATTTATTGTATCCATTAGACCGTCGCATTGACATTGCAACACACAAACTGCATCGCTATTGAATACTACTGGAAGCATTGCGCCACATCTCAGGACTAGTAACGCTTTAAACAGTCTACGCTTTGCACATGTCCTTGGAGTCGAGTAACAATATGCGACGCACAGTGGCACGTATATTGTATCCCTTAGAGCGTCACATTGACATTGAAACACAGAAACTGCATCGCTGTTGAACACTACTGGAAGCATTGCAGCACATCTCAGGACTAGTAACGCTTTTAACAGTCTATGCTTTGCACGTTTCCTTGGAGTCGAGTAACAATATGCGACGAACAGTGGAACGGTTATTGTATCCCTTAGAGCGTCACATTGACATTGAAACACAGAAACTGCATCGCTATTGAATACTACTGGAAGCATTGCGCCACATCTCAGGACTAGTAACGCTTTTAACAGTCTATGCTTTGCACGTTTCCTTGGAGTCGAGTAACAATATGCGACGCACAGTGGCACGTTTATTGTATCCCTTTGACCGTCACATTGACATTGAAACACAGAAACTGCATCGCTATTGAATACTACTGGAAGCATTCCGCCACATCTCAGGACTAGTAACGCTTTAAACAGTTTCCGCTCTGCATCTCTCCTTGGAGTCGAGTAACAATATGAGACGCACAGTGGCACGTTTATTGTATCCCGTAGACCGTCACATTGAAATTGAAACCCAGAAACTGCATCGCTGTTGGTACTACTGGAAGCATTGCGCCACATCTCAAGACTAGTAACGCTTTAAACAGTCTACTCTTTGCACCTCTCCTTGGAGTCGAGTAACAATATGCGACGCACCGTGGCACGTTTATTGTATCCCTTAGACCGTCCCATTGACATTGAAACACAGAAACTGTATCGCTATTGAATAGTACTGGAAGCATTGCGCCACATCTCAGGACTAGTAACGCTTTAAACAGTCTACGTTTTGCAAATGTCCTTGGAGTTGAGTAACAATATGCGACGCACAGTGGCAGTATTATTGTATCCCTTGGACCTTCACATTGACATTGAATCACAGAAACTGCATCGCTATTGAATACTACTGGAAGCATTGCGCCACATCTCAGGACTAGTAACGCTTTAAACAGTCTACGCTTTGCACCTCTCCTTGGAGTCGAGTAACAATATGCGACGCACAGTGGCACGTTTATTGTGTCCCTTAGACCGTCGCATTGACATTGAAACAAAGAAACTGCATTGCTCTTGAATACTACCGGAAGCATTGCGCCACATCTCAGGACTAGTAACGCTTTAAAAAGTCTACGCTTTGCACCTCCCCTTGGAGTCGAGTAACTATATGTAATGCACAGTGACAGTTGTATTGTATCCCTTGGACCTTCGCATTGACATTGAAACACAGAAACTGCATCGCTATTGAATACCACTGGAAGTATTGCGCTACATCTCAGGACTAGTAACGCTTTAAACAGTCTACGCTCTGCACCTCTCCTTGGAGTCGAGTAACAATATGCGACGCACAGTGGCACGTTTATTGTATCCAATAGACCGTCACATTGACATTGAAACACAGAAACTGCATCGCCATTGAGTACTACTGGAAGCATTGCGCCACATCTCAGGACTAGTAACGCTTTAAACAGTCTACTATTTGCACCTCTCCTTGGAGTCGAGTAACAATATGCGACGCACAGTGGCACGTTTATTGTATCCATTTGACCGTCACATTGACATTGAAACACAGAAACGGCATCGCTATTGAATACTACTGGAAGCATTGCGCCACATCTCAGGACTAGTAACGCTTTAAACAGTCTACGATTTGCACCACTCCTTGGAGTCGAGTAACAATATGTGATGCACAGTGGCAGTTTTATTGTATCCCTTGGACCTTCACATTGACATTGAAACACAGAAACTGCATCGCTATTGAATACTAATGGAAGCATTGCGCCACATCTCCGGACTAGTAACGCTTTACACAGTCTATGCTTTGCATCTCTCCTTGGAGTCGAGTAACAATATGCGACGCACAGTGGCAGTTTTATTGTATCCTTTGGACCTTCACATTGACATTGAAACAAAGAAACTGCATCGCTATTGAATGCTACTGGAAGCATTGCGCCACATCTCCGGACTAGTAACGCTTTAAACAGTCTACACTTTGCAGCACTCCATGGAGTCGAGTAACATTATGCGACGCACAGTGGCAGTTTTATTGTATCCCTTGACCTTCACATTCACATTGAAACACAGAAACTGCACCGCTATTGAATACTACTGGAAGCATTGCGCAACATCTCAGGACTAGTAACGCTTTAAACAGTCTACGCTTTGCACCTCTCCTTGGAGTCGAGTAACAATATGCGACGCACAGTGGCACGTTTGTTGTATCCCTTAGACTGTCGCATTGACAATGAAACACAGAAACTGCATCGCTCTTGAATACTACTGGAAGCATTGCGCCACATCTCAGGACTAGTAACGCTTTAAACAGTCTACGCTTTGCACCACTTCTTGGAGTCGAGTAACAATATGCGACGCACAGTGGCACGTTTATTGTATCCCTTAGACCGTCACATTGACATTGAAACACAGAAACTGCATTGCTATTTAATACTACAGGAAGCATTGCGCCACATCTCAGGTCTAGTAACGCCTTAAACAGTCTACGCATTGCACCTCTCCTTGGAGTCGAGTAACAATATGTAATGCACAGTGACAGTTTTATTGTATCCCTTGGACCTTCGCATTGACACTGAAACACAGAAACTGCATCGCTATTGAATACCACTGGAAGCATTGCGCCACATCTCAGGACTAGTAACGCTTTAAACAGTCTACGCTCTGCACCTCTCCTTGGAGTCGAGTAACAATACGCGACGCACAGTGGCACGTTTATTGTATCCCTTAGACCGTCACATTGACATTGAAATACAGAAACTGCATCGCTATTAAATACTACTGGAAGCATTGCGCCGCATCTCAGGACTAGTAACGCTTTATACAGTCTACGCTTTACACCTCTCCTTGGAGTCGAATAACAATTTGCGACGCACAGTGGCAGTCTTATTGTATCGCTTGGAGCTTCACATTGACATTGAAACACAGAAACTGCATCGCTATTGAATACTACTGGAAGGATTGTAGTAACGCTTTAAACAGTCTACGCTTTGCACCACTCCTTGGAGTCGAGTAACAATAAGCGACGCACAGTTGCACGTTTATTGTATCCCTTAGACCGTCACATTGAAATTGAAACACAGAAACTGCATCGCTATTCAATACTACTGGAAGAATTGCGCCACATCTCAGGACTAGTAACGCTTTAAACAGTCTACGCTTTACACCTCCCCTTGGAGTCGAGTAACAATATGCGACGCACAGTGGCACGTTTATTGTATCCCTTAGACCGTCACATTGACATTGAAACACAGAAACTGCATCGCTATTGAATACTACTGGAAGCATTGCGCCCCATCTCAGGACTAATAACGCTTTAAACAGTCTACGCTTTGCACCTCTCCTTGGAGTTGAGTAACAATATGCGACGCACAGTGGCAGTATTATTGTATCCCTTGGACCTTCACATTGACATTGAATCACAGAAACTGCATCGCTATTGAATACTACTGGAAGCATTGCGCCACATCTCAGGACTAGTAACGCTTTAAACAGTCTACGCTTTGCACCTCTCCTTGGAGTCGAGTAACAATATGCGACGCACAGTGGCACGTTTATTGTGTCCCTTAGACCGTCGCATTGACATTGAAACAAAGAAACTGCATTGCTCTTGAATACTACCGGAAGCATTGCGCCACATCTCAGGACTAGTAACGCTTTAAAAAGTCTACGCTTTGCACCTCTCCTTGGAGTCGAGTAACTATATGTAATGCACAGTGACAGTTGTATTGTATCCCTTGGACCTTCGCATTGACATTGAAACACAGAAACTGCATCGCTATTGAATACCACTGGAAGCATTGCGCCACATCTCAGGACTAGTAACGCTTTAAACAGTCTACGCTCTGCACCTCTCCTTGGAGTCGAGTAACAATATGCGACGCACAGTGGAACGTTTATTGTATCCCGTAGACGGTCACATTGACATTGAAACACAGAAACTGCATCGCTATTGAATACTACTGGAAGCATTGCGCCACATCTCAGGACTAGTAACGCTTTAAACAGTCTACTCTTTGCACCTCTCCTTGGAGTCGAGTAACAATTTGCGACGCACAGTGGCACGTTTATTGTATCCCTTAGACCGTCACATTGACATTGAAACACAGAAACGGCATCGCTATTGAATACAACTGGAAGCATTGCGCCACATCTCAGGAATAGTAACGCTTTAACCAGTCTACGATTTGCACCTCTCCTTGGAGTCGAGTAACAATATGCGACGCACAGTGGCACGTTTTATTGTCTCCCTTGGACCTTCACATTGACATTGAAACACAGAAGCTGCATCGCTATTGAATACTACTGGAAGCATTGCGCCACATCTCAGGACTAGTAACGCTTTAAACAGTCTACGCTTTGCACCTCTCCTTGGAGTCGAGTAACAATATGCGACGCAGAGTGGCACGTTTATTGTATCCCTTAGACTGTCGCATTGACATTGCAACACAGAAACTGCATCGCTCTTGAATACTACTGGAAGCATTGCGCCACATCTCAGAACTAGTAACGCTTTAAACAGTCTACGCTTTGCACCTCTCCTTGGAGTCGGGTAACAATATGTGATGCACAGTGGCAGTTTTATTGTATCCCTTGCACCTTCACATTGACATTGAAACACAGAAACTGCATCGCTATTGAATACTACTGGAAGCGTTGCGCCACATCTCAGGACTAGTAACGCTTTAAACAGTCTACGCACTGCACCTTTCCTTGGAGTCGAGTAACAATATGCGATGCACAGTGGCACGTTTATTGTATCCCGTAGACCGTCACATTGACATTGAAACACAGAAACTGCATCTCTATTGAATACTACTGGAAGCATTGCGCCACATCTCAGGACTAGTAACGCTTTAAACAGACTACGCTCTGCATCTTCCCTTGGAGTCGAGTAACAATATGAGATGCACAGTGGCACGTTTATTGTATCCCTTGGACAGTCACATTGACATTGAAACACAGAAACTGCATCGCTATTGAATACTACTAGAAGCATTGCGCTACATCTCAGGACTAGTAACGCTTTTACAAGTCTACTCTTTGCACCTCTCCTTGGAGTCGAGTAACAATATGCGACGCACAGTGGCACGTTTATTGTATCCCTTAGACCGTCACATTGACATTGAAACACAGAAACTGCATCGCTATTGAATACTACTGGAAGCTTTGCGCCACATCTCAGGACTAGTAACGCTTTAGACAGTCTACGCTTTGCACCTCTCCTTGGAGTCGAGTAACAATATGCGACGCACAGTGGCACGTTTATTGTACCCCTTAGACCGTCACATTGACATTGAAACACAGAAACTGCATCGCTATTGAATACTACTGGAAGCATTGCGCCACATCTCAGGACTAGTAACGCTTTAAACAGTCTACGCTTTGCATCTCACCTTGGAGTCGAGTAACAATATGCGACACACCGTGGCACGTTTATTGTATCCCTTAGACCGTCACATTGACTTTGAAACACAGAAACTGCATCGCTATTGAATACTACTGGAAGTATTGCGCCACATCTTAGGATTAGTAACGCTTTTAACAGTCTATGCTTTGCACGTTTCCTTGGAGTCGAGTAACAATATGCGATGCACAGTGGCACGTTTATTGTATCCCTTAGACCGTCACATTGACATTGCAAAACAGAAACTGCATCGCTATTGAATACTACTGGAAGCATTGCGCCACATCTCAGGACTAGTGACGCTTTAAACTGTCTACGCTCTGTATCTCCCCTTGGAGTCGAGTAACAATATGAGACGCGCAGTGGCACGGTTATTGTATCCCGTAGACCATCACATTGACATTGAAACACAGAAACTGCATCGCTATTGAATACTACTGGAAGCATTGCGCCACATCTCAGGACTAGTAACGCTTTAAACAGTCTACTCTTTGCACCTCTCCTTGGAGTCGAGTAACAATATGCGACGCACAGTGGCACGTATATTGTATCCCTTAGACCTTCACATTGACATTGAAACACAGAAACTGCATCGCTATTGAATACTACTGGAAGCATTGCGCCACATCTCAAGACTAGTAACGCTTTAAACAGTCTAGGGTTTGGACCTCTCCTTGGAGTCGAATAACAATTTGCGACTCATAGTGGCAGTCTTATTGTATCGCTTGGACCTTCACATTGACACTGAAACACAGAAACTGCATCGCTATTGAATACTACTGGAAGCATTGCGCCACATCTCAGGACTAGTAACGCTTTACACAGTCTATGCTTTGCATCTCTCCTTGGAGTCGAGTAACAATATGCGACGCACAGTGGCAGTTTTATTGTATCCCTTTGACCTTCACATTGACATTGAAACACAGAAACTGCATCGCTATTGAATGCTACTGGAAGCATGCGCCACAGCTCCGGACTAGTAACGCTTTAAACAGTCTACACTTTGCACCACTCCATGGAGTCGAGTAACAATATGCGACGCACAGCGGCAGTTTTATTGTATCCCTTGGACCTTCACATTCACATTGAAACACAGAAACTGCATCGCTATTGAATACTACTGTAAGCATTGCGCCACATCTCAGGACTAGTAACGCTTTAAACAGTCTACGCTTTGCACCTCTCCTTGGAGTCGAGTAACAATATGCGACGCACAGTGGCACGTTTATTGTATCCCTTAGACTGTCGCATTGACTTTGAAACACAGAAACTGCATCGCTCTTGAATACTACTGGAAGTATTGCGCCACATCTCAGAACTAGTAACGCTTTAAACAGTCTACGATTTGTACTTCACCTTGAAGTCGAGTAACAATATGTGATGCACAGTGGCAGTTTTATTGTATCCCTTGGACCTTCACATTGACATTGAAACACAGAAACTGCATCGCTATTGAATACTACTGGAAGCATTGCGCCACATCTCAGGACTAGTAACGCTTTAAACAGTCTACGCTTTGCACCTGTCCTTGGAGTCGAGTAACAATATGCGACGTACAGTGGCACGTTTATTGTATCCCTTAGACCGTCACATTGACATTGAAACACAGAAACTGCATTGCTATTCAATACTACAGGAAGCATTGCGCCACATCTCAAGTCTAGTAACGCCTTAAACAGTCTACGCTTTGCACCTCTCCTTGGAGTCGAGTAACAATATGTAATGCACAGTGACAGTTTTATTGTATCCCTTGGACCTTCGCATTGACCTTGAAACACAGAAACTGCATCGCTATTGAATACCACTGGAAGCATTGCGCCACATCTCAGGACTAGTAACGCTTAAAAACAGTCTACGCTCTGCACCTCTCCTTGGGGTCGAGTAACAATATGCGACACACAGTGGCACGTTTATTGTATCTCGTAGACGGTCACATTGACATTGAAACACAGAAACTGCATCGCTATTGAATACTACTGGAAGCATTGCGCCACATCTCAGGAATAGTAACGCTTTAAACAGTCTACTATTTGCTCCTCTCCTTGGAGTCGAGTAACAATTTGCGACGCACAGTGGCACGTTTATTGTATCCCTTAGACCGTCATATTGACATTGAAACACAGAAACGGCATCGCTATTGAATACTACTGGAAGCAATTCGCCACATCTTAGGAGTAGTAACGCTTTAAACAGTCTACGATTTGCACCTCTCCTTGGAGTCGAGTAACAATATGCGACGCAAAGTGGCAGTTTTATTGTCTCCCTTGGACCTTCACATTGACATTGAAACACAGAAACTGCATCGCTATTGAATACTACTGGAAGCATTGCGCCACATCTCAGGACTAGTAACGCTTTAAACAGTCTACGCTTTGCACCTCTCCTTGGAGTCGAGTAACAATATGCGATGCAGAGTGGCATGGTTATTGTATCCCTTAGACTGTCGCATTGACATTGAAACACAGAAACTGCATCGCTCTTGAATACTACTGGAAGCATTGCGCCACATCTCAGGACTAGTAACGCTTTAAACAGTCTACGCTTTGCACCTCTCCTTGGAGTCGAGTAACAATATGTGATGCACAGTGGCAGTTTTATTGTATCTCTTGGACCTTCACATTGACATTGAAACACAGAAACTGCATCGCTATTGAATACTACTGGAAGCATTGCGCTACATCTCAGGACTAGTAACGCTTTAAACAGTCTACGCTTTGCACCTCTCCTTATAGTCGAGTAACAATATGCGACGAACAGTGGCACATTTATTGTATCCCTTAGACCGTCACATCGACATTGAAACACAGAAACTGCATCGCTATTCAATACTACTGGAAGCATTGCGCCACATCACAGGTCTAGTAACGCCTTAAACAGTCTACGCTTTGCACCTCTCCTTGGAGTCGAGTAACAGTATGTAATGCACAGTGACAGTTTTATTGTATCCCTTGGACCACCGCATTGACATTGAAACACAGAAACTGCATCGCTATTGAATACTACTGGAAGCGTTGCGCCACATCTCAGGACTAGTAACGCTTTAAACAGTCTACGCTCTGCACCTCTCCTTGAAGTCGAGTAACAATATGAGATGCACGGTGGCACGTTTATTGTATCCCGTAGACCGTCACATTGACATTGAAACACAGAAACTGCATCGCTATTGAATACTACTGGAAGCATTGCGCCACATCTCAGGCCTAGTAACGCTTTAAACAGTCTAGGGTTTGGACCTCTCCTTGGAGTCGAATAACAATTTGCGACTCATAGTGGCTGTCTTATTGTATCGCTTGGACCTTCACATTGACATTGAAACACAGAAACTGCATCGCTATTGAATACTACTGGAAGCATTGCGCCACATCTCAGGACTAGTAACGCTTTAAACAGTCTACGCTTTGCACCTCTCCTTGGAGTTGAGTAACAATATGCGACGCACAGTGGCAGTATTATTGTATCCCTTGGACCTTCACATTGATATTGAATCACAGAAACTGCATCGCTAGTGAATACTACTGGAAGCATTGCGCCACATCTAAGGACTAGTAACGCTTTACACAGTCTACGCTTTGCACCTCTCCTTGGAGTCGAGTAACAATATGCGACACACAGTGGCATGTTTATAGTATCCCTTAGACCGTCGCATTGACATTGAAACACAGAAACTGCATTGCTCTTGAATACTACTGGATGCATTGCGCCACATCTCAGGACTAGTAACGCTTTAAAAAGTCTACGCCTTGCACCTCCCTTGGAGTCGAGTAACTATATGTAATGCACAGTGACAGTTTTATTGTATCCCTTGGAACTTCGCATTGACATTGAAACACAGAAACTGCATCGCTATTGAAAACCACTGGAAGCATTGCGCCACATCTCAGGACTAGTAACGCTTTAAACAGTCTACGCTCTGCACCTCTCCTTGGAGTCGAGTAACAATATGCAACGCACAGTGGCACGTTTATTGTATCCTGTAGACCGTCACATTGACATTGAAACACAGAAACGTCATCGCTATTGAATACTACTGGAAGCATTGCGCCACATCTCAGGAATAGTAACGCTTTAAAAAGTCTACGATTTGCACCTCTCGTTGGAGTCGAGTAACAATATGCGACGCAAAGTGGCAGTTTTATTGTCTCCCTTGGACCTTCACATTGACATTGAAACACAGAAACTGCATCGCTATTGAATACTACTGGAAGCATTGCGCCACATCTCAGGACTAGTAACGCTTTAAACAGTCTACGCTTTGCACCTCTCCTTGGAGTCGAGTAACAATATGCGACGCAGAGTGGCACGTTTATTGTATCCCTTAGACTGTCGCATTGACATTGAAACACAGAAACTGCATCGCTCTTGAATACTACTGGAAGCATTGCGCCACATCTCAGGACTAGTAACGCTTTAAACAGTCTACGCTTTGCACCTCTCCTTGGAGTCGAGTAACAATATGTGATGCACAGTGGCAGTTTTATTGTATCCCTTGGACCTTCACATTGACATTGAAACACAGAAACTGCATCGCTATTGAATACTACTGGAAGTATTGCGCCACATCTCAGGACTAGTAACGCTTTTAACAGTCTACTCTTTGCAACTCTCCTTGGAGTCGAGTAACAATATGCGACGCACAGTGGCACGTTTATTGTATTACTTAGACCGTCACATTGACATTGAAACACAGAAACTGCATTGCTATTCAATACTAGTGGAAGCATTGCGCCACATCTCAGGTCTAGTAACGCCTTAAACAGTCTCCGCTTTGCACCTCTCCTTGGAGTCAAGTAACAATATGTAATGCACAGTGACAGTTTTATTGTATCCCTTGGACCTTCGCATTGACATTGAAACACAGAAACTGCATCGCTATTGAATACCACTGGAAGCATTGCGCCACATCGCAGGACTAGTAACGCTTTAAACAGTCTACGCTCTGCACCTCTCCTTGGAGTCGAGTAACAATATGCGACGCACAGTGGCACGCTTATTGTATCCCGTAGACGGTCACATTGACATTGAAACACAGAAACTGCATCGCTATTGAATACTACTGGAAGCATTGCGCCACTTCTCAGGACTAGTAACGCTTTAAACAGTCTACGCTCTGTATCTCCCCTTGGAGTCGAGTAACAATATGAGACGCGCAGTGGCACGGTTATTGTATCCCGTAGACCGTCACAATGACATTGAAACACAGAAAGTGCATCGCTATTGAATACTACTGGAAGCATTGCGCCACATCTCAGGACTAGTAACGCTTTAAACAGTCTACTCTTTGCACCTCTCCTTGGAGTCGAGTAACAATAAGCGACGCACAGTGGCACGTATATTGTATCCCTTAGACCTTCACATTGACATTGAAACACAGAAACTGCATCGCTATTGAATACTACTGGAAGCATTGCGCCACATCTCAAGACTAGTAACGCTTTAAATAGTCTAGGGTTTGGACCTCTCCTTGGAGTCGAATAACAATTTGCGACTTTTAGTGGCAGTCTTATTGTATCGCTTGGACCTTCACATTGACACTGAAACACAGAAACTGCATCGCTATTGAATACTACTGGAAGCATTGCGCCACATCTCAGGACTAGTAACGCTTTACACAGTCTATGCTTTGCATCTCTCCTTGGAGTCGAGTAACAATATGCAACGCACAGTGGCAGTTTTATTGTATCCCTTGGACCTTCACATTGACATTGAAACACAGAAACTGCATCGCTATTGAATGCTACTGGAAGCATGCGCCACAGCTCCGGACTAGTAACGCTTTAAACAGTCTACACTTTGCACCACTCCATGGAGTCGAGTAACAATATGCGACGCACAGCGGCAGTTTTATTGTATCCCTTGGACCTTCACATTCACATTGAAACACAGAAACTGCATCGCTATTGAATACTACTGGAAGCATTGCGCCACATCTCAGGACTAGTAACGCTTTAAACAGTCTACGCTTTGCACCTCTCCTTGGAGTCGAGTAACAATATGCGACGCACAGTGGCACGTTTATTGTATCCCTTAGACTGTCGCATTGACTTTGAAACACAGAAACTGCATCGCTCTTGAATACTACTGGAAGCATTGCGCCACATCTCAGAACTAGTAACGCTTTAAACAGTCTACGATTTGCACTTCACCTTGGAGTCGAGTAACAATATGTGATGCACAGTGGCAGTTTTATTGTATCCCTTGGACCTTCACATTGACATTGAAACACAGAAACTGCATCGCTATTGAATACCACTGGAAGCATTGCGCCACATCTCAGGACTAGTAACGCTTTAAACAGTCTACGCTTTGCACCTCTCCTTGGAGTCGAGTAACAATATGCGACGCACAGTGGCACGTTTATTGTATCCCTTAGACCGTCACATTGACATTGAAACACAGAAACTGCATTGCTATTCAATACTACAGGAAGCATTGCGCCACATCTCAGGTCTAGTAACGTCTTAAACAGTCTACGCTTTGCACCTCTCCTTGGAGTCGAGTAACAATATGTAATGCACAGTGACAGTTTTATTGTATCCCTTGGACCTTCGCATTGACATTGAAACACAGAAACTGCATCGCTATTGAATACCACTGGAAGCATTGCGCCACATCTCAGGACTAGTTACGCTTAAAAACAGTCTACGCTCTGCACCTCTCCTTGGAGTCGAGTAACAATATGCGACACACAGTGGCACGTTTATTGTATCCCGTAGACGGTCACATTGACATTGAAACACAGAAACTGCATCGCTATTGAATACTACTGGAAGCATTGCGCCACATCTCAGGACTAGTAACGCTTTAAACAGTCTACTATTTGCTCCTCTCCTTGGAGTCGAGTAACAATTTGCGACGCACAGTGGCACGTTTATTGTATCCCTTAGACCGTCATATTGACATTGAAACACAGAAACGGCATCGCTATTGAATACTACTGGAAGCAATTCGCCACATCTTAGGAGTAGTAACGCTTTAAACAGTCTACGATTTGCACCTCTCCTTGGAGTCAAGTAACAATATGCGACGCAAAGTGGCAGTTTTATTGTCTCCCTTGGACCTTCACATTGACATTGAAACAGAGAAACTGCATCGCTATTGAATACTACTGGAAGCATTGCGCCACATCTCAGGACTAGTAACGCTTTAAACAGTCTACGCTTTGCACCTCTCCTTGGAGTCGAGTAACAATATGCGATGCAGAGTGGCACGGTTATTGTATCCCTTAGACTGTCGCATTGAAATTGAAACACAGAAACTGCATCGCTCTTGAATACTACTGGAAGCATTGCGCCACATCTCAGGACTAGTAACGCTTTAAACAGTCTACGCTTTGCTCCTCTCCTTGGAGTCGAGTAACAATATGTGATGCACAGTGGCAGTTTTATTGTATCTCTTGGACCTTCACATTGACATTGAAACACAGAAACTGCATCGCTATTGAATACTACTGGAAGCATTGCGCTACATCTCAGGACTAGTAACGCTTTAAACAGTCTACGCTTTGCACCTCTCCTTATAGTCGAGTAACAATATGCGACGAACAGTGGCACATTTATTGTATCCCTTAGACCGTCACATCGACATTGAAACACAGAAACTGCATCGCTATTCAATACTACTGGAAGCATTGCGATACATCACAGGTCTAGTAACGCCTTAAACAGTCTACGCTTTGCACCTCTCTTTGGAGTCGAGTAACAGTATGTAATGCAAAGTGACAGTTTTATTGTATCCCTTGGACCTTCGCATTGACATTGATACACAGAAAGTGCATCGCTATTGAATACTACTGGAAGCGTTGCGCCACATCTCAGGACTAGTAACGCTTTAAACAGTCTACGCTCTGCACCTCTCCTTGAAGTCGAGTAACAATATGCGATGCACGGTGGCACGTTTAATGTATCCCGTAGACCGTCACATTGACATTGAAACACAGAAACTGCATCGCTATTGAATACTACTGGAAGCATTGCGCCACATCTCAGGACTAGTAACGCTTTAAACAGTCTAGGGTTTGGACCTCTCCTTGGAGTCGAATAACAATTTGCGACTCATAGTGGCAGTCTTATTGTATCGCTTGGACCTTCACATTGACATTGAAACACAGAAACTGCATCGCTATTGAATACTACTGGAAGCATTGCGCCACATCTCAGGACTAGTAACGCTTTAAACAGTCTACGCTTTGCACCTCTCCTTGGAGTTGAGTAACAATATGCGACGCACAGTGGCAGTATTATTGTATCCCTTGGACCTTCACATTGATATTGAATCACAGAAACTGCATCGCTAGTGAATACTACTGGAAGCATTGCGCCACATCTCAGGACTAGTAACGCTTTACACAGTCTATGCTTTGCACCTCTCCTTGGAGTCGAGTAACAATATGCGACACACAGTGGCATGTTTATTGTATCCCTTAGACCGTCGCATTGACATTGAAACACAGAAACTGCATTGCTCTTGAATACTACTGGAAGCATTGCGCCACATCTCAGGACTAGTAACGCTTTAAAAAGTCTACGCCTTGCACCTCCCTTGGAGTCGAGTAACTATATGTAATGCACAGTGACAGTTTTATTGTATCCCTTGGAACTTCGCATTGACATTGAAACACAGAAACTGCATCGCTATTGAAAACCACTGGAAGCATTGCGCCACATCTCAGGACTAGTAACGCTTTAAACAGTCTACGCTCTGCACCTCTCCTTGGAGTCGAGTAACAATATGCGACGCACAGTGGCACGTTTATTGTATCCTGTAGACCGTCACATTGACATTGAAACACAGAAACGTCATCGCTATTGAATACTACTGGAAGCATTGCGCCACATCTCAGGAATAGTAACGCTTTAAAAAGTCTACGATTTGCACCACTCCTTGGAGTCGAGTAACAATATGCGACGCAAAGTGGCAGTTTTATTGTCTCCCTTGGACCTTCACATTGACATTGAAACACAGAAACTGCATCGCTATTGAATACTACTGGAAGCATTGCGCCACATCTCAGGACTAGTAACGCTTTAAACAGTCTACGCTTTGCACCTATCCTTGGAGTCGAGTAACAATATGCGACGCAGAGTGGCACGTTTATTGTATCCCTTAGACTGTCGCATTGACATTGAAACACAGAAACTGCATCGCTCTTGAATACTACTGGAAGCATTGCGCCACATCTCAGGACTAGTAACGCTTTAAACAGTCTACGCTTTGCACCTCTCCTTGGAGTCGAGTAACAATATGTGATGCACAGTGGCAGTTTTATTGTATCCCTTGGACCTTCACATTGACATTGAAACACAGAAACTGCATCGCTATTGAATACTACTGGAAGTATTGCGCCACATCTCAGGACTAGTAACGCTTTTAACAGTCTATGCTTTGCACGTTTCCTTGGAGTCGAGTAACAATATGCGACGCACAGTGGCACATTTATTGTATCCCTTAGACCGTCACATTGACATTGAAACACAGAAACTGCATCGCTATTGAATACTACTGGAAGCATTGCGCCACATCTCAGGACTAGTAACCCTTTAAACAGTCTACGTTCTGCATCTCCCCTTGGAGTCGAGTAACAATATGAGACGCGCAGCGGCACGGTTATTGTATCCCGTAGACCGTCACATTGACATTGAAACACAGAAACAGCATCGCTATTGAATACTACTAGAAGCATTGGGCCACATCTCAGGACTAGTAACGCTTTAAGCAGTCTACTCTTTGCAACTCTCCTTGGAGTCGAGTAACAATATGCGACGCACAGTGGCACGTTTATTGTATTACTTAGACCGTCACATTGACATTGAAACACAGAAACTGCATTGCTATTCAATACTACTGGAAGCATTGCGCCACATCTCAGGTCTAGTAACGCCTTAAACAGTCTCCGTTTTGCACCTCTCCTTGGAGTCGAGTAACAATATGTAATGCACAGTGACAGTTTTATTGTATCCCTTGGACCTTCGCATTGACATTGAAACACAGAAACTGCATCGCTATTGAATACCACTGGAAGCATTGCGCCACATCGCAGGACTAGTAACGCTTTAAACAGTCTACGCTCTGCACCTCTCCTTGGAGTGGAGTAACAATATGCGACGCACAGTGGCACGCTTATTGTATCCCGTAGACGGTCACATTGACATTGAAACACAGAAACTGCATCGCTATTGAATACTACTGGAAGCATTGCGCCACATCTCAGGACTAGTAATGCTTTAAACAGTCTACTCTTTGCACCTCTCCTTGGAGTCGAGTAACAATTTGCGACGCACAGTGGCACGTTTATTGTATCGCTTAGACTGTCACATTGACATTGAAACACAGAAACGGCATCGCTATTGAATACTACTGGAAGCATTGCGCCACATCTCAGGAATAGTAACGCTTAAAAAAGTCTACGATTTGCACCTCTCCTTGGAGTCGAGTAACAATATGCTACGCAAAGTGGCAGTTTTGTTGTCTCCCTTGGACCGTCACATTGACATTGAAACACAGAAACTGCATCGCTATTGAATACTACTGGAAGCATTGCGCCACATCTCAGGACTAGTAACGCTTTAAACAGTCTACGCTTTGCACCTCTCCTTGGAGTCGAGTAACAATATGCGACGCAGAGTGGCACGTTTATTGTATCCCTTAGACTGTCGCATTGAAATTGAAACACAGAAACTGCATCGCTCTTGAATACTACTGGAAGCATTGCGCCACATCTCAGGACTAGTAACGCTTTAAACAGTCTACGCTTAGCACCTCTCCTTGGAGTCGAGTAACAATATGTGATGCACAGTGGCAGTTTTATTGTATCCCTTGGACCTTCACATTGACATTGAAACACAGAAACTGCATCGCTATTGAATACTACTGGAAGTATTGCGCCACATCTCAGGACTAGTAACGCTTTTAACAGTCTATGCTTTGCACGTTTCCTTGGAGTCGAGTAACAATATGCGACGCACAGTGGCACATTTATTGTATCCCTTAGACCGTCACATTGACATTGAAACACAGAAACTGCATCGCTATTGAATACTACTGGAAGCATTGCGCCACATCTCAGGACTAGTAACGCTTTAAACAGTCTACGTTCTGCATCTCCCCTTTGGAGTCGTGCAACAATATGAGACGCGCAGTGGCACGGTTATTGTATCCCGTAGACCGTCACATTGACATTGAAACACAGAAACTGCATCGCTATTGAATACTACTAGAAGCATTGGGCCACATCTCAGGACTAGTAACGCTTTAAGCAGTCTACTCTTTGCAACTCTCCTTGGAGTGGAGTAACAATATGCGACGCACAGTGGCACGTTTATTGTACCCCTTAGACCGTCACATTGACATTGAAACACAGAAACTGCATCGCTATTGAATACTACTGGAAGCATTGCGCCACATCTCAGGACTAGTAACGCTTTAAACAGTCTACGCTTTGCATCTCACCTTGGAGTCGAGTTACAATATGCGACGCACCGTGGCACGTTTATTGTATCCCTTAGACCGTCACATTGAATTTGAAACACAGAAACTGCATCGCTATTGAATACTACTGGAAGTATTGCGCCACATCTCAGGACTAGTAACCCTTTAAACAGTCTACGCTTTGCACCTCTCCTTGGAGTCGAGTAACAATATGCGACGCACAGTGGCACGTTTATTGTACCCCTTAGACCGTCACATTGACATTGAAACACAGACACTGCATCGCTATTGAATACTACTGGAAGCATTGCGCCACATCTCAGGACTAGTAACGCTTTAAACAGTCTACGCTTTGCATCTCACCTTGGAGTCGAGTAACAATATGCGACGCACAGTGGCACGTTTATTGTACCCCTTAGACCGTCACATTGACATTGAAACACAGAAACTGCATCGCTATTGAATACTACTGGAAGCATTGCGCCACATATCAGGACTAGTGACGCTTTTAACAGTCTATGCTTTGCACGTTTCCCTGGAGTCGAGTAACAATATGCGACGCACAGTGGCACGTTTATTGTATTACTTAGGCCGTCACATTGACATTGAAACACAGAATCTGCATTGCTATTCAATACTACTGGAAGCATTGCGCCACATCTCAGGTCTAGTAACGCCTTAAACAGTCTCCGCTTTGCACCTCTCCTTGGAGTCGAGTAACAATATGTAATGCACAGTGACAGTTTTATTGTATCCCTTGGACCTTCGCATTGACATTGAAACACAGAAACTGCATCGCTATTGAATACCACTGGAAGCATTGCGCCACATCGCAGGACTAGTAACGCTTTAAACAGTCTACGCTCTGCACCTCTCCTTGGAGTCGAGTAACAATATGCGACGCACAGTGGCACGTTTATTGTACCCCTTAGACCGTCACATTGACATTGAAACACAGAAACTGCATCGCTATTGAATACTACTGGAAGCATTGCGCCACATCTCAGGACTAGTAACGCTTTAAACAGTCTACGCTTTGCATCTCACCTTGGAGTCGAGTTACAATATGCGACGCACCGTGGCACGTTTATTGTATCCCTTAGACCGTCACATTGAATTTGAAACACAGAAACTGCATCGCTATTGAATACTACTGGAAGTATTGCGCCACATCTCAGGACTAGTAACCCTTTAAACAGTCTACGCTTTGCACCTCTCCTTGGAGTCGAGTAACAATATGCGACGCACAGTGGCACGTTTGTTGTACCCCTTAGACCGTCACATTGACATTGAAACACAGACACTGCATCGCTATTGAATACTACTGGAAGCATTGCGCCACATCTCAGGACTAGTAACGCTTTAAACAGTCTACGCTTTGCATCTCACCTTGGAGTCGAGTAACAATATGCGACGCACAGTGGCACGTTTATTGTACCCCTTAGACCGTCACATTGACATTGAAACACAGAAACTGCATCGCTATTGAATACTACTGGAAGCATTGCGCCACATATCAGGACTAGTGACGCTTTTAACAGTCTATGCTTTGCACGTTTCCCTGGAGTCGAGTAACAATATGCGACGCACAGTGGCACGTTTATTGTATTACTTAGGCCGTCACATTGACATTGAAACACAGAATCTGCATTGCTATTCAATACTACTGGAAGCATTGCGCCACATCTCAGGTCTAGTAACGCCTTAAACAGTCTCCGCTTTGCACCTCTCCTTGGAGTCGAGTAACAATATGTAATGCACAGTGACAGTTTTATTGTATCCCTTGGACCTTCGCATTGACATTGAAACACAGAAACTGCATCGCTATTGAATACCAGTGGAAGCATTGCGCCACATCGCAGGACTAGTAACGCTTTAAACAGTCTACGCTCTGCACCTCTCCTTGGAGTCGAGTAACAATATGCGCCGCACAGTGGCACGCTTATTGTATCCCGTAGACGGTCACATTGACATTGAAACACAGAAACTGCATCGCTATTGAATACTACTGGAAGCATTGCGCCACATCTCAGGACTAGTAATGCTTTAAACAGTCTACCCTTTGCACCTCTCCTTGGAGTCGAGTAACAATTTGCGACGCACAGTGGCACGTTTATTGTATCGCTTAGACCGTCACATTGACATTGAAACACAGAAACGGCATCGCTATTGAATACTACTGGAAGCATTGCGCCACATCTCAGGAATAGTAACGCTTTAAAAAGTCTACGATTTGCACCTCTCCTTGGAGTCAAGTAACAATATGCGACGCAAAGTGGCAGTTTTATTGTCTCCCTTGGACCGTCACATTGACATTGAAACACAGAAACTGCATCGCTATTGAATACTACTGGAAGCATTGCGCCACATCTCAGGACTAGTAACGCTTTAAACAGTCTACGCTTTGCACCTCACCTTGGAGTCGAGTAACAATATGCGACGCAGAGTGGCACGTTTATTGTATCCCTTAGACTGTCGCATTGACATTGAAACACAGAAACTGCATCGCTCTTGAATACTACTGGAAGCATTGCGCCACATCTCAGGACTAGTAACGCTTTAAACAGTCTACGCTTTGCACCTCTCCTTGGAGTCGAGTAACAATATGTGATGCACAGTGGCAGTTTTATTGTATCCCTTGGACCTTCACATTGACATTGAAACACAGAAACTGCATCGCTATTGAATACTACTGGAAGCATTGCGCCACATCTCAGGACTAGTAACGCTTTAAACAGTCTACGCTTTGCACCTCTCCTTATAGTCGAGTAACAATATGCGACGCACAGTGGCACATTTATTGTATCCCTTAGACCGTCCATTGACATTGAAACACAGAAACTGCATCGCTATTGAATACTACTGGAAGCATTGCGCCACATCTCAGGACTAGTAACCCTTTAAACAGTCTACGCTTTGCACCTCTCCTTGGAGTCGAGTAAAAATATGCGACGCACAGTGGCACGTTTATTGTACCCTTTAGGCCGTCACATTGACATTGAAACACAGAAACTGCATCGCTATTGAATACTACTGGAAGCATTGCGCCACATCTCAGGACTAGTAACGCTTTAAACAGTCTACGCTTTGCATCTCACCTTGGAGTCGAGTTACAATATGCGACGCACAGTGGCACGTTTATTGTATCCCTTAGACCGTCACATTGAATTTGAAACACAGAAACTGAATCGCTATTGAATACTACTGGAAGTATTGCGCCACATCTCAGGACTAGTGACGCTTTTAACAGTCTATGCTTTGCACGTTTCCCTGGAGTCGAGTAACAATATGCGACGCACAGTGGCACGTTTATTGTATCCCTTAGACCGTCACATTGACATTGAAACAAAGAAACTGCATCGCTATTGAATACTACTGGAAGCATTGCGCAACATCTCAGGACTAGTAACGCTTTAAACAGTCTACGCTCTGCATCTCCCCTTGGAGTCGAGTAACAATATGAGACGTGCAGTGGCACGGTTATTGTATCCCGTAGACCGTCACATTGACATTGAAACACAGAAACTGCATCGCTATTGAATACTACTAGAAGCATTGCGCCACATCTCAGGACTAGTAACGCTTTAAGCAGTCTACTCTTTGCACCTCTCCTTGGAGTCGAGTAACAATATGCGACGCACAGTGGCACGTTTATTATATCCCTTAGACCTTCACATTGACATTGAAACACAGAAACTGCATCGCTATTGAATACTACTGGAAGAATTGCGCCACATCTCAGGACTAGTAACGCTTTAAACAGTCTACGCTTTGCACCACTTCTTGGAGTCGAGTTACAATATGCGACACACAGTTGCACGTTTATTGTATCCCTTAGACCGTCACATTGAAATTGAAACACAGAAACTGCATCGCTATTGAATACTACTGGAAGCATTGCGCCACATCTCAGGACTAGTAACGCTTTAAACAGTCTACGCTTTACACCTCTCCTTGGAGTCGAGTAACAATATGCGACGCACAGTGTCACGTATATTGTATCCCTTAGAGCGTCACATTGACATTGAAACACAGAAACTGCATCGCTATTGAATACTACTGGAAGCATTGCGCCACATCTCAGGACTAGTAACTCTTTTAATAGTCTATGCTTTGCACATTTCCTTGGAGTCGAGTAACAATATGCGACGCACAGTGGCACGTTTATTGTATCCCTTAGACCGTCACATTGACATTGAAACACAGAAACTGCATCGCTATTGAATACTACTGGAAGCATTGCGCCACATCTCAGGACAAGTAACGCTTTAAACAGTCTACGCTTTGCACCTCTCCTAGGAGTCGAGTAACAATATGCGACGCACAGTGGCACGTTTATTGTATCCCCTAGACCGTCACATTGACATTGAAACACAGAAACTGCATCGCTATTGAATACTACTGGAAGCATTGCGCCACATCTCAGGACTAGTAACGCTTTAAACAGTCTACGCTTTGCATCTCTCCTTGGAGTCGAGTAACAATATGAGATGCACAGTGGCAGTTTTATTGTATCCCTTGGACCTTCACATTGACATTGAAAAACAGAAACTGCATCGCTGTTGAATACTACTGGAAGCATTGCGCCACATCTCAGGACTAGTAACGCTTTACACAGTCTACGCTTGGCATCTCTCCTTGGAGTCGAGTTACAATATGCGACGCACAGTGGCAGTTTTATTGTATCCCTTGGACCTTCACATTGACATTGAAACACAGAAACTGCATCGCTATTGAATGCTACTGGAAGCATTGCGCCACATCTCCGGACTAGTAACGCTTTAAACAGTCTACACTTTGCACCACTCCATGGAGTCGAGTAACAATATGCGACGCACAGTGGCAGTTTTATTGTATCCCTTGGACCTTCACATTGACATTGAAACACAGAAACTGCATCGCTATTGAATACTACTGGAAGCATTGCGCCACATCTCAGGACTAGTAACGCTTTAAACAGTCTACGCTTTACACCTCTCCTTGGAGTCAAGTAACAATATGCGACGCACAGTGGCACCTATATTGTATCCCTTAGACCGTCACATTGACATTGAAACACAGAAACTGCATCGCTATTGAATACTACTGGAAGCATTGCGCCACATCTCAGGACTAGTAACGCTTTTAACAGTCTATGCTTTGCACGTTTCCTTGGAGTCGAGTAACAATATGCGACGCACAGTGGCACGTTTATTGTATCCCTTAGACAGTCACATTGACATTGAAACACAGAAACTGCATCGCTATTGAATACTACTGGAAACATTGCGCCACATCTCAGGACTAGTAACGCTTTACACAGTCTACGCTTGGCATCTCTCCTTGGAGTCGAGTAAGAATATGCGACGCACAGTGGCACGTTTATTGTATCCCTTAGACCGTCACATTGACACTGAAACACAGAAACTGCATCGCTATTGAATACTACTTTAAGCATTACGCCACATCTCAGGACTAGTAACGCTTTAAACAGTCTACGCTTTGCATCTCTCCTTGGAGTCGGGTAACAATATGCGACGCACCGTGGCACGTTTATTGTATCCCTTAGACACTCACATTGACATTGAAACACAGAAACTGCATCGCTATTGAATACTACTGGAAGCATTGCGCCACATCTCAGGACTAGTAACGCTTTAAACAGTCTACGCTCTGCACCACTCCTTGGAGTCGAGTAACAATATGAGACGCACAGTGGCAGTTTTATTGTATCCCTTGGACCTTCACATTCACATTGGAACACAGAAACTGCATCGCTATTGAATACTACTGGAAGCATTGCGCCACATCTCAGGACTAGTAACGCTTTAAACAGTCTACGCTTTACACCTCTCCTTGGAGTCGTGTAACAATATGCGACGCACAGTGGCACGGTTATTGTATCCCTTAGTGCATCACATTGACATTGAAACACAGAAACTGCATCGCTATTGAATACTACTGGAAGCATTGCGCCACATCTCAGGACTAGTAACGTTTTTAACAGTCTATGCTTTGCACATTTCCTTGGAGTCGAGTAACAATATGCGACGCAAAGTGGCACTTTTATTGTATACCTTAGACCGTCACATTGACATTGAAACACAGAAACTGCATCGCTATTGAATACTACTGGAAGCATTGCGCCGCATCTCAGGACTAGTAACGCTTTAAACAGTCTACGCATTACACCTCTTCTTGGAGTTGTGTAACAATATGCGACGCACAGTGGCACGTATATTGTATCCCTTAGAGCATCACATTGACATTGAAACACAGAAACTGCATCGCTATTGAATACTACTGGAAGCATTGCGCCACATCTCAGGACTAGTAACGCTTTTAACAGTCTACGCTTTGCACGTCTCCTTGGAGTCGAGTAACAATATGCGATGCACAGTGGCAGTTTTATTGTATCCCTTGGACCTTCACATTGACATTGAATCACAGAAACTGCATCGCTATTGAATACTACTGGAAGCATTGCGCCACATCTCAGGACTAGTAACGCTTTAAACAGTCTACGCTTTGCACCACTTCTTGGAGTCGAGTTACAATATGCGACACACAGTTGCACGTTTATTGTATCCCTTAGACCGTCACATTGAAATTGAAACACAGAAACTGCATCGCTATTGAATACTACTGGAAGCATTGCGCCACATCTCAGGACTAGTAACGCTTTAAACAGTCTACGCTTTACACCTCTCCTTGGAGTCGAGTAACAATATGCGACGCACAGTGTCACGTATATTGTATCCCTTAGAGCGTCACATTGACATTGAAACACAGAAACTGCATCGCTATTGAATACTACTGGAAGCATTGCGCCACATCTCAGGACTAGTAACTCTTTTAATAGTCTATGCTTTGCACATTTCCTTGGAGTCGAGTAACAATATGCGACGCACAGTGGCACGTTTATTGTATCCCTTAGACCGTCACATTGACATTGAAACACAGAAACTGCATCGCTATTGAATACTACTGGAAGCATTGCGCCACATCTCAGGACAAGTAACGCTTTAAACAGTCTACGCTTTGCACCTCTCCTAGGAGTCGAGTAACAATATGCGACGCACAGTGGCACGTTTATTGTATCCCCTAGACCGTCACATTGACATTGAAACACAGAAACTGCATCGCTATTGAATACTACTGGAAGCATTGCGCCACATCTCAGGACTAGTAACGCTTTAAACAGTCTACGCTTTGCATCTCTCCTTGGAGTCGAGTAACAATATGAGATGCACAGTGGCAGTTTTATTGTATCCCTTGGACCTTCACATTGACATTGAAACACAGAAACTGCATCGCTGTTGAATACTACTGGAAGCATTGCGCCACATCTCAGGACTAGTAACGCTTTACACAGTCTACGCTTGGCATCTCTCCTTGGAGTCGAGTTACAATATGCGACGCACAGTGGCAGTTTTATTGTATCCCTTGGACCTTCACATTGACATTGAAACACAGAAACTGCATCGCTATTGAATGCTACTGGAAGCATTGCGCCACATCTCCGGACTAGTAACGCTTTAAACAGTCTACACTTTGCACCACTCCATGGAGTCGAGTAACAATATGCGACGCACAGTGGCAGTTCTATTGTATCCCTTGGACCTTCACATTAACATTGAAACACAGAAACTGCATCGCTATTGAATACTACTGGAAGCATTGCGCCACATCTCAGGACTAGTAACGCTTTAAACAGTCTACGCTTTACACCTCTCCTTGGAGTCAAGTAACAATATGCGACGCACAGTGGCACCTATATTGTATCCCTTAGACCGTCACATTGACATTGAAACACAGAAACTGCATCGCTATTGAATACTACTGGAAGCATTGCGCCACATCTCAGGACTAGTAACGCTTTTAACAGTCTATGCTTTGCACGTTTCCTTGGAGTCGAGTAACAATATGCGACGCACAGTGGCACGTTTATTGTATCCCTTAGACAGTCACATTGACATTGAAACACAGAAACTGCATCGCTATTGAATACTACTGGAAGCATTGCGCCACATCTCAGGACTAGTAACGCTTTACACAGTCTACGCTTGGCATCTCTCCTTGGAGTCGAGTAACAATATGCGACGCACAGTGGCACGTTTATTGTATCCCTTAGACCGTCACATTGACACTGAAACACAGAAACTGCATCGCTATTGAATACTACTTTAAGCATTACGCCACATCTCAGGACTAGTAACGCTTTAAACAGTCTACGCTTTGCATCTCTCCTTGGAGTCGAGTAACAATATGCGACGCACCGTGGCACGTTTATTGTATCCCTTAGACAGTCACATTGACATTGAAACACAGAAACTGCATCGCTATTGAATACTACTGGAAGCATTGCGCCACATCTCAGGACTAGTAACGCTTTAAACAGTCTACGCTCTGCACCACTCCTTGGAGTCGAGTAACAATTTGTGACGCACAGTGGCAGTTTTATTGTATCCCTTGGACCTTCACATTCACATTGGAACACAGAAACTGCATCGCTATTGAATACTACTGGAAGCATTGCGCCACATCTCAGGACTAGTAACGCTTTAAACAGTCTACGCTTTACACCTCTCCTTGGAGTCGTGTAACAATATGCGACGCACAGTGGCACGTATATTGTATCCCTTAGTGCATCACATTGACATTGAAACACAGAAACTGCATCGCTATTGAATACTACTGGAAGCATTGCGCCACATCTCAGGACTAGTAACGTTTTTAACAGTCTATGCTTTGCACATTTCCTTGGAGTCGAGTAACAATATGCGACGCAAAGTGGCACTTTTATTGTATACCTTAGACCGTCACATTGACATTGAAACACAGAAACTGCATCGCTATTGAATACTACTGGAAGCATTGCATCGCATCTCAAGACTAGTAACGCTTTAAACAGTCTACGCATTACACCTCTTCTTGGAGTTGTGTAACAATATGCGACGCACAGTGGCACGTATATTGTATCCCTTAGAGCATCACATTGACATTGAAACACAGAAACTGCATCGCTATTGAATACTACTGGAAGCATTGCGCCACATCTCAGGACTAGTAACGCTTTTAACAGTCTACGCTTTGCACGTCTCCTTGGAGTCGAGTAACAATATGCGACGCACAGTGGCAGTTTTATTGTATCCCTTGGACCTTCACATTGACATTGAATCACAGAAACTGCATCGCTATTGAATACTACTGGAAGCATTGCGCCACATCTCAGGACTAGTAACGCTTTAAACAGTCTACGCTTTGCACCTCTCCTGGGAGTCGAGTAACAATATGCGACGCACAGTGTCACGTTTATTGTATCCCTTAGACCGTCACATTGACATTGAAACACAGAAACTGCATCGCAATTGAATACTACTGGATGCATTGCGCCACATCTCAGGACTAGTAACGCTTTAAACAGTCTACGCTTTGCACCTCTCCTTGGAGACGAGTAACAATATGTGACGCACAGTGGCACGTTTATTGTATCCCTTAGACCGTCACATTGACAGAAACACAGAAACCTAATCGCTATTGAATACTACTGGAAGCATTGCGCCACATCTCAAGACTAGTAACGCTTTAAACAGTCTACGGTTTGCACCTCTCCTTGGAGTCGAGTAACAATATGCGACGCACAGTGGCACGTTTATTGTATCCCTTAGACTGTCGCATTGACATTGAAACACAGAAACTGCATCGCTCTTGAATACTACTGGAAGCATTGCGCCACATCTCAGGACTAGCAACGTTTTAAACAGTCAACGCTTTGCACCTCTCCTTGGAGTCGAGTAACAATATGTGATGCACAGTGGCAGTTTAATTGTATCCCTTGGACCTTCACATTGACATTGAAACACAGAAACTGCATCGCTATTGAATACTACTGGAAGCATTGCGCCACATCTCAGGACTAGTAACGCTTTAAACAGTCTACGCTCTGCACCTCTCCTTGGAGTCGAGTAACAATATGCGATGCACAGTGGCACGTTTATTGTATCCCTTAGATCGTCACATTGACATTGAAACACAGAAACTGCATCGGTATTCAATACTACTGGAACCATTGCGCCACATCTCAGGTGTAGTAACGCCTTAAACAGTCTACGCTTTGCACCTCTCCTTGGAGTCGAGTAACAATATGCGACGCACAGTGGCACGTTTATTGTATCCCGTAGACCGTCACATTGACATTGAAACACAGAAACTGCATCGCTATTGAATACTACTGGAAGCATTGCGCCACATCTCAGGACTAGTAACTCTTTTAATAGTCTATGCTTTGCACATTTCCTTGGAGTCGAGTAACAATATGCGACGCACAGTGGCACGTTTATTGTATCCCTTAGACCGTCACATTGACATTGAAACACAGAAACTGCATCGCTATTGAATACTACTGGAAGCATTGCGCCACATCTCAGGACTAGTAACGCTTTAAACAGTCTACGCTTTGCATCTCTCCTTGGAGTCGAGTAACAATATGAGATGCACAGTGGCAGTTTTATTGTATCCCTTGGACCTTCACATTGACATTGAAACACAGAAACTGCATCGCTGTTGAATACTACTGGAAGCATTGCGCCACATCTCAGGACTAGTAACGCTTTACACAGTCTACGCTTGGCATCTCTCCTTGGAGTCGAGTTACAATATGCGACGCACAGTGGCAGTTTTATTGTATCCCTTGGACCTTCACATTGACATTGAAACACAGAAACTGCATCGCTATTGAATGCTACTGGAAGCATTGCCCCACATCTCCGGACTAGTAACGCTTTAAACAGTCTACACTTTGCACCACTCCATGGAGTCGAGTAACAATATGCGACGCACAGTGGCAGTTTTATTGTATCCCTTGGACCTTCACATTGACATTGACACACAGAAACTGCATCGCTATTGAATACTACTGGAAGCATTGCGCCACATCTCAGGACTAGTAACGCTTTAAACAGTCTACGCTTTACACCTCTCCTTGGAGTCAAGTAACAATATGCGACGCACAGTGGCACCTATATTGTATCCCTTAGACCGTCACATTGACATTGAAACACAGAAACTGCATCGCTATTGAATACTACTGGAAGCATTGCGCCACATCTCAGGACTAGTAACGCTTTTAACAGTCTATGCTTTGCACGTTTCCTTGGAGTCGAGTAACAATATGCGACGCACAGTGGCACGTTTATTGTATCCCTTAGACAGTCACATTGACATTGAAACACAGAAACTGCATCGCTATTGAATACTACTGGAAGCATTGCGCCACATCTCAGGACTAGTAACGCTTTACACAGTCTACGCTTGGCATCTCTCCTTGGAGTCGAGTAACAATATGCGACGCACAGTGGCACGTTTATTGTATCCCTTAGACCGTCACATTGACACTGAAACACAGAAACTGCATCGCTATTGAATACTACTTCAAGCATTACGCCACATCTCAGGACTAGTAACGCTTTAAACAGTCTACGCTTTGCATCTCTCCTTGGAGTCGAGTAACAATATGCGACGCACCGTGGCACGTTTATTGTATCCCTTAGACAGTCACATTGACATTGAAACGCAGAAACTGCATCGCTATTGAATACTACTGGAAGCATTGCGCCACATCTCAGGACTAGTAACGCTTTAAACAGTCTACGCTCTGCACCACTCCTTGGAGTCGAGTAACAATATGTGACGCACAGTGGCAGTTTTATTGTATCCCTTGGACCTTCACATTCACATTGGAACACAGAAACTGCATCTCTATTGAATACTACTGGAAGCATTGCGCCACATCTCAGGACTAGTAACGCTTTAAACAGTCTACGCTTTACACCTCTCCTTGGAGTCGTGTAACAATATGCGACGCACAGTGGCACGTATATTGTATCCCTTAGTGCATCACATTGACATTGAAACACAGAAACTGCATCGCTATTGAATACTACTGGAAGCATTGCGCCACATCTCAGAACTAGTAACGTTTTTAACAGTCTATGCTTTGCACATTTCCTTGGAGTCGAGTAACAATATGCGACGCAAAGTGGCACTTTTATTGTATACCTTAGACCGTCACATTGACATTGAAACACAGAAACTGCATCGCTATTGAATACTACTGGAAGCATTGCGCCGCATCTCAGGACTAGTAACGCTTTAAACAGTCTACGCATTACACCTCTTCTTGGAGTTGTGGAACAATATGCGACGCACAGTGGCACGTATATTGTATCCCTTAGAGCATCACATTGACATTGAAACACAGAAACTGCATCGCTATTGAATACTACTGGAAGCATTGCGCCACATCTCAGGACTAGTAACGCTTTTAACAGTCTACGCTTTGCACGTCTCCTTGGAGTCGAGTAACAATATGCGACGCACAGTGGCAGTTTTATTGTATCCCTTGGACCTTCACATTGACATTGAATCACAGAAACTGCATCGCTATTGAATACTACTGGAAGCATTGCGCCACATCTCAGGACTAGTAACGCTTTAAACAGTCTACGCTTTGCACCTCTCCTGGGAGTCGAGTAACAATATGCGACGCACAGTGTCACGTTTATTGTATCCCTTAGACCGTCACATTGACATTGAAACACAGAAACTGCATCGCAATTGAATACTACTGGATGCATTGCGCCACATCTCAGGACTAGTAACGCTTTAAACAGTCTACGGTTTGCACCTCACCTTGGAGACGAGTAACAATATGTGACGCACAGTGGCACGTTTATTGTATCCCTTAGACCGTCACATTGACAGAAACACAGAAACCTAATCGCTATTGAATACTACTGGAAGCATTGCGCCACATCTCAAGACTAGTAACGCTTTAAACAGTCTACGGTTTGCACCTCTCCTTGGAGTCGAGTAACAATATGCGACGCACAGTGGCACGTTTATTGTATCCCTTAGACTGTCGCATTGACATTGAAACACAGAAACTGCATCGCTCTTGAATACTACTGGAAGCATTGCGCCACATCTCAGGACTAGCAACGCTTTAAACAGTCAACGCTTTGCACCTCTCCTTGGAGTCGAGTAACAATATGTGATGCACAGTGGCAGTTTAATTGTATCCCTTGGACCTTCACATTGACATTGAAACACAGAAACTGCATCGCTATTGAATACTACTGGAAGCATTGCGCCACATCTCAGGACTAGTAACGCTTTAAACAGTCTACGCTCTGCACCTCTCCTTGGAGTCGAGTAACAATATGCGATGCACAGTGGCACGTTTATTGTATCCCTTAGATCGTCACATTGACATTGAAACACAGAAACTGCATCGGTATTCAATACTACTGGAACCATTGCGCCACATCTCAGGTGTAGTAACGCCTTAAACAGTCTACGCTTTGCACCTCTCCTTGGAGTCGAGTAACAATATGCGACGCACAGTGGCACGTTTATTGTATCCCGTAGACCGTCACATTGACATTGAAACACAGAAACTGCATCGCTATTGAATACTACTGGAAGCATTGCGCCACATCTCAGGACTAGTAACGCTTTAAACAGTCTACGCTCTGCATCACCCCTTGGAGTCGAGTAACAATATGAGATGCACAGTGGCACGTTTATTGTATCCCGTAGACCGTCACATTGACATTGAAACACAGAAACTGCATCGCTATTGAATACTACTAGAAGCATTGCGCCACATCTCAGGACTAGTATCGCATTAAACAGTCTACTCTTTGCACCTCTCCCTGTGGTCGAGTAACAATATGCGACACACAGTGGCACGTTTATTGTATCCCTTAGACCGTCACATTGACATTGAAACACAGAAACTGCATCGCTATTGAATACTACTTTAAGCATTGCGCCACATATCAGGACTAGTAACGCTTTAAACAGTCTACGCTTTGCATCTCACCTTGGAGTCGAGTAGCAATATGCGACGCACCGTGGCACGTTTATTGTATCCCTTAGACCGTCACATTGAATTTGAAACACAGAAACTGCATCGCTATTGAATACTACTGGAAGCATTGCGCCACATCTCTGGACTAGTAACGCTTTAAACAGTCTACGCTTTGCAGATGTTCTTGGAGTCGAGTAACAATATGCGACGCACAGTGGCACGTATATTGTATCCCTTAGAGCGTCACATTGACATTGAAACACAGAAACTGCATCGCTATTGAATACTACTGGAAGCATTGCGCCACATCTCAGGACTAGTATCGCTTTAAACAGTCTACGCTCTGCATCTCCCCTTGGAGTTGAGTAACAATATGCGACGCACAGTGGCACGTTTATTGTATCCCGTAGACCGTCACATTGACATTGAAACACAGAAACTGCATCGCTATTGAATACTACTGGAAGCATTGCGCCACATCTCAGGACTAGTATCGCTTTAAACAGTCTACGCTCTGCATCTCCCCTTGGAGTTGAGTAACAATATGAGACACACAGTGGCACGTTTATTGTATCCCGTAGACCGTCACATTGACATTGAAACACAGAAACTGCATCGCTATTGAATACTACTAGAAGCATTGCGCCGCATCTCAGGACTAGTAACGCTTTAAACAGTCTACTCTTGCACCTCTCCTTGGAGTCGAGTAACAATATGTGACGCACAGTGGCACGGTTATTTTATCCTTTAGACCGTCACCTTCACAATGAAACACAGAAACTGCATCGCTATTGAATACTACTGGAAGCCTTGCGCCACATCTCAGGACTAGTAACGCTTTAAACAGTCTACGCTTTGCACCTCTCCTTGAAGTCGAGTAACAATATGCGACGCACAGTGGCACGTTTATTGTACCCCTTAGACTGTCACATTGACATTGAAACACAGAAACTGCATCGCTATTGAATACTACTGGAAGCATTGCGCCACATATCAGGACTAGTAACGCTTTAAACAGTCGACGCTTTGCATCTCACCTTGGAGTCGAGTAGCAATATGCGACGCACCATTGCACGTTTATTGTATCCCTTAGACCGTCACATTGAATTTGAAACACAGAAACTGCATCGCTATTGAATACTACTGGAAGCATTGCGCCACATCTCTGGACTAGTAACGCTTTAAACAGTCTACGCTTTGCAGATGTTCTTGGAGTCGAGTAACAATATGTGACGCACAGTGGCACGTATATTGTATCCCTTAGAGCGTCACATTGACATTGAAACACAGAAACTGCATCGCTATTGAATACTACTAGAAGCATTGCGCCACGTCTCGGGACTAGTATCGCTTTAAACAGTCTACGCTCTGCATCTCCCCTTGGAGTTGAGTAACAATATGAGACGCACAGTGGCACGTTTATTGTATCCCTTAGACCTTCACATTGATATTGAAACACAGAAACTGCATCGCTATTGAATACTACTGGAAGCATTGCGAAACATCTCAAGACTAGTAACGCTTTAAACAGTCTACGCTTTGAACCTCTGCTTGGAGTCGAATAACAATTTGCGACTCACAGTGGCAGTCTTATTGTATCGCTTGGACCTTCACATTGACATTGAAACACAGAAACTGCATCGCTATTGAATACTACTGGAAGCATTGCGCCACATCGCAGGACTAGTACCGCTTTAAACAGTCTACGCTTTGCACATCTCCTTGGAGTCGAGTAACAATATGCGACGCACAGTGGCAGTTTAATTGTATCCCTTGGACCTTCACATTGACATTGAAACACAGAAACTGCATCGCTATTGAATACTACTGGAAGAATTGCGCCACATCTCAGGACTAGTAACGCTTTAAACAGTCTACGCTTTGCACCACTCCTTGGAGTCGAGTAACAATATGCGACGCACAGTTGCACGTTTATTGTATCCCTTAGACCGTCACATTGAAATTGAAACACAGAAACTGCATCGCTATTGAATACTACTGAAAGCATTGCGCTACATCTCAGGACTAGTAACGCTTTAAATTGTCTACGCTTTACACCTCTCCTTGGAGTCGAGTAACAATATGCGACGCACAGTGGCACGTATATTGTATCCCTTAGAGCGTCACATTAACATTGAAACACGGAAACTGCATCGCTATTGAATACTACTGGAAGCATTGCGCCGCATCTCAGGACTAGTAACGCTTTAAACAGTCTACGCTTTGTACCTCTCCTTGGAGTCGAGTAACAATATGCGACGCACAGTGGCACGTTTATTGTATCCCTTAGACTGTCACATTGACATTGAAACACAGAAACTGCATCGCTATTGAATACTACTGGAAGCATTGCGCCACATCTCAGGACTAGTAACGCTTTAAACAGTCTACGCTTTGCACCTCTCCTTGGAGTCGAGTAACAATATGCGACGTACAGTGGAACGTTTATTGTATCCCTTAGACCGTCACATTGACATTGGAACACAGAAACTGCATGGCTATAGAATTCTACTGGAAGCATTGCGCCACATCTCAGGACTAGTAACGCTTTAAACAGTCTACGCTTTGCACATGTCTTGGAGTCGAGTAACAATATGCGACGCACAGTGGCACATTTATTGTATACCTTAGACCGTCACATTAACATTGAAACACGGAAACTGCATCGCTATTGAATACTACTGGAAGCATTGCGCCGCATCTCAGGACTAGTAACGCTTTAAACAGTCTACGCTTTGTACCTCTCCTTGGAGTCGAGTAACAATATGCGACGCACAGTGGCACGTTTATTGTATCCCTTAGACTGTCACATTGACATTGAAAACAGAAACTGCATCGCTATTGAATACTACTGGAAGCATTGCGCCACATCTCAGGACTAGTAACGCTTTAAACAGTCTACGCTTTGCACCTCTCCTTGGAGTCGAGTAACAATATGCGACGTACAGTGGCACGTTTATTGTATCCCTTAGACCGTCACATTGACCATGGAACACAGAAACTGATCGCTATTGAATACTGCTGGAATCATTGCGCCACATCTCAGGACTAGTAACGCTTTAAACAGTCTACGCTTTGCACCTCTCCTTGGAGTCGAGTAACAATATGCGATGCACAGTGGCACGTTTATTGTATCCCTTAGACTGTCACATTGACTTTGAAACACAGAAACTGCATCGCTCTTGAATAATACTGAAAGCATTGCGCCACATCTCAGGACTAGTAACGCTATAAACAGTCTACGCTTTGCACCTCTCCTTGGAGTCGAGTAACAATATGTGATGCACAGTGGCAGTTTTATTGTATCCCTTGGACCTTCACATTGACATTGAAACACAGAAACTGCATCACTATTGAATACTACTGGAAGCATTGCGCCACATCTCAGGACTAGTAACGCTTTAAACAGTCTACGCTTTGCACCTTTCCTTGGAGTCGAGTAACAATATGCGACGCACAGTGGCACGTTTATTGTATCCCTTAGACCGTCACATTGACATTGAAACACAGAAACTGCATCGCTATTCCATACTACTGGAAGCATTGCGCCACATCTCAGGTCTAGTAACGCCTTAAACAGTGTACGCTTTGCACCTCCCCTTGGAGTCGAGTAACAATATGTAATGCACAGTGGCAGTTTTATTGTATCCCTTGGACCTTCACATTGACATTGAAACACAGAAACTGCATCACTATTGAATACTACTGGAAGCATTGCGCCACATCTCAGGACTAGTAACGCTTTAAACAGTCTACGCTTTGCACCTTTCCTTGGAGTCGAGTAACAATATGCGACGCACAGTGGCACGTTTATTGTATCCCGTAGACCGTCACATTGACATTGAAACACAGAAACTGCATCGCTACTGAATACTACTAAAAGCATTGCGCGACATCTCAGGACTAGTAACGCTTCAAACAGTCTACTCTTTGCACCTCTCCTTGGAGTCGAGTAACAATATGCGACGCACAGTGGCCCGTTTATTGTATCCCTTAGACCGTCACATTGACATTGAAACACAGAAACTGCATCGCTATTGAATACTACTGGAAGCATTGCGCCACATCTCAGGACTACTAACGCTTTAGACAGTCTACGCTTTGCACCTGTCCTTGGAGTCGAGTAACAATATGCGTCGCACAGTTGCACATTTATTGTACCCCTTAGACCGTCACATTGACATTGAAACACAGAAACTGCATCGCTATTGAATACTACTGGAAGCATTGCGCCACATCTCAGGACTAGTAACGCTTTAAACAGTCTACGCTTTGCATCTCTCCTTGGAGTCGAGTAACAATATGCGACGCACCGTGGCACGTTTATTGTATCCCTTAGAGCGTCACATTGACATTGAAACACAGAAACTGCATCGCTATTGAATACTACTGGAAGCATTGCGCCACATCTCAGGACTAGTAACGCTTTAAACCGTCTACGCTTTGCACCTCTCCTTGGAGTCGAGTAACAATATGCGACGCACAGTGGCACGTTTATTGTATCCCGTGGCACGTTTATTGTATTGAAACACAGAAACTGCATCGCTATTGAATACTACTGGAAGCATTGCGCCGCATCTCAGGACTAGTAACGCTTTAAACAGTCTATGCTCTGCATCTCCCATTGGAGTCGAGTAACAATATAAGATGCACAGTGGCACGTTTATTGTATCCCTTAGACCTTCACATTGACTTTGAAACACAGAAACTGCATCGCTACTGAATACTACTGGAAGCATTGCGCCACATCTCAAAACAAGTAACGCTTTAAACAGTCTACGCTTTGGACCTCTCCTTGGATTCGAATAACAATTTTCGACTCACAGTGGCAGTCTTATTGTATCGTTTGGACCTTCACATTGACATTGAAACACAGAAACTGCATCGCTATTGAATACTACTGGAAGCATTGCGCCACATCTCAGGACTAGTAACGCTTTAAACAGTCAACGTTTTGCACGTCCCCTTGGAGTCGAGTAACAATATGCGACGCACAGTGGCAGTTTTATTGTATCCCTTGGACATTCACATTGACATTGAATACTACTGGAAGAATTGCGCCACATCTCAGGACTAGTAACGCTTTAAACAGTCTACGTTTTGCACCTCTCCTTGGAGTCGAGTAACAATATGCGACGCATCGTGGCACGTTTATTGTATCCCGTAGACCGTCACATTGACATTGAAACACAGAAACTGCATCGCTATTGAATACTACTGGAAGCATAGCGCCACATCTCATGACTAGTAACGCTTTAAACAGTCTATGCTTTGCACCTCTCCTTGGAGTCGAGTAACAATATACGACGCACAGTGGCACGTTTATTGTATCCCTTAGACCGTCACATTGACATTGAAACACATAAATTGCATTGCTTCTGAATACTACTGGAAGCATTGCGCCACATCTCAGGACTAGTAACGCTTTAAACAGTCTACTCTTTGCACCTCTCCTTGGAGTCGAGTAACAATATGCGACGCACAGTGGCACATTTATTGTATCCCTTAGACCGTCGCATAGACATTGAAACACAGAAATTGCATCACTATTGAATACTACTGGAAGCATTGCGCCACATCTCAGGACTAGTAACGCTTTAAACAGTCTACGCTTTGCACATGTCCATGGAGTCGAGTAACAATATGCGACGCACAGTGGCACGTATATTGTATCCCTTAGAGCGTCACATTGACATTGAAACACAGAAACTGCATCGCTATTGAATACTACTGGAAGCATTGCATCACATCTCAGGACTAGTAAAGCTTTTAACAGTCTATGCTTTGCACCTTTCCTTGGAGTCGAGTAACAATATGCGATGCACAGTGGCACGTTTATTGTATCCCTTAGACCGTCACAGTGACATTGAAATACAGAAACTGCATCACTATTGAGTACTAATGGAAGCATTGCGCCGCATCCCAGGACTAGTAACGCTTTAAACAGTCTACGCTTTACACCTCTCCTTGGAGTCGAGTAACAATATGCGACACACAGTGGCACGTTTATTGTATCCCTTAGACCGTCAGATTGACAATGAAACACAGAAACTGCATCGCTATTGAATACTACTGGAAGCATTGCGCCACATCTCAGGACTAGTAACGCTTTAAACAGTCTACGCTTTGGACCTCTCCTTGGAGTCGAATAACAATTTGCGACGCACAGTGGCAGTTTTATTGTATCGCTTGGACCTTCACATTGACATTGAAACACAGAAACTGCATCGCTATTGAATACTACTGGAAGCATTGCGCCACATCTCAGGACTAGTAACACTTTAAACAGCCTACGTTTTGCACGTCCCCTTGGAGTCGAGTAACAATATGCGACGCACAGTGGCAGTTTTATTGTATCCCTTGGACCTTCACATTGACATTGAAACACAGAAACTGCATCGCTATTGAATACTACTGGAAGAATTGCGCCACATCTCAGGACTAGTAACGCTTTAAACAGTCTACGCTTTGCACCTCTCCTTGGAGTCGAGTAACAATATGTGATGCACAGTAGCAGTTTTATTGTATCCCTTGGACCTTCACATTGACATTGAAACACAGAAACTGCATCACTATTGAATCCTACTGGAAGCATTGCGCCACATCTCAGGACTAGTAACGCTTTAAACAGTCTACGCTTTGCACCTTTCCTTGGAGTCGAGTAACAATATGCGACGCACAATGGCACGTTTATTGTATCCCTTAGACCGTCACATTGACATTGAAACACAGAAACTGCATCGCTATTCAATACTACTGGAAGCATTGCGCCACATCTCAGGTCTAGTAACGCCTTAAACAGTCTACGCTTTGCACCTCCCCTTGGAGTCGAGTAACAATATGTAATGCACAGTGACAGTTTTATTGTATCCCTTGGACCTTCGCATTGACAATGAAACACAGAAACTGCATCGCTATTGAATACTACTGGAAGCATTGCGCCACATCTCAGGACTAGTAACGCTTTAAACAGTCTACGCTTTGCACCTGTCCTTGGAGTCAAGTAACAATATGCGACGCACAGTGGCACGTTTATTGTATCCCTTAGACCGTGACATTGACATTGAAACAGAGAAACTGCATCGCTATTGAATACTACTGGAAGCAGTGCGCCACATCTAATTACTAGTAACGCTTTAAACCGTCTACGCTTTGCACCTCTCCTTGGAGTCGAGTAACAATATGCGACGCACAGTGGCACGTTTATTGTATCCCGTGGCACGTTTATTGTATTGAAACACAGAAACAGCATCGCTATTGAATACTACTGGAAGCATTGCGCCGCATCTCAGGACTAGTAACGCTTTAAACAGTCTATGCTCTGCATCTCCCATTGGAGTCGAGTAACAATATAAGACGCACAGTGGCACGTTTATTGTATCCCTTAGACCTTCACATTGACTTTGAAACACAGAAACTGCATCGCTACTGAATAGTACTGGAAGCATTGCGCCACATGTCAAAACTAGTAACGCTTTAAACAGTCTACGCTTTGGACCTCTCCTTGGATTCGAATAACAATTTTCGACTCACAGTGGCAGTCTTATTGTATCGCTTGGACCTTCACATTGACATTGAAACACAGAAACTGCATCGCTATTGAATACTACTGGAATCATTGCGCCACATCTCAGGACTAGTAACGCTTTAAACAGTCAACGTTTTGCACGTCTCCTTGGAGTCGAGTAACAATATGCGACGCACAGTGGCAGTTTTATTGTATCCCTTGGACATTCACATTGACATTGAATACTACTGGAAGAATTGCGCCACATCTCAGGACTAGTAACGCTTTAAACAGTCCACGTTTTGCAACTCTCCTTGGAGTCGAGTAACAATATGCGACGCATCGTGGCACGTTTATTGTATCCCGTAGACCGTCACATTGACATTGAAACACAGAAACTGCATCGCTATTGAATACTACTGGAAGCATAGCGCCACATCTCATGACTAGTAACGCTTTAAACAGTCTATGCTTTGCACCTCTCCTTGGAGTCGAGTAACAATATACGACGCACAGTGGCACGTTTATTGTATCCCTTAGACCGTCACATTGACATTGAAACACATAAATTGCATTGCTTCTGAATACTACTGGAAGCATTGCGCCACATCTCAGGACTAGTAACGCTTTAAACAGTCTACTCTTTGCACCTCTCCTTGGAGTCGAGTAACAATATGCGACGCACAGTGGCACATTTATTGTATCCCTTAGACCGTCGCATAGACATTGAAACACAGAAATTGCATCACTATTGAATACTACTGGAAGCATTGCGCCACATCTCAGGACTAGTAACGCTTTAAACAGTCTACGCTTTGCACATGTCCATGGAGTCGAGTAACAATATGCGACGCACAGTGGCACGTATATTGTATCCCTTAGAGCGTCACATTGACATTGAAACACAGAAACTGCATCGCTATTGAATACTACTGGAAGCATTGCATCACATCTCAGGACTAGTAAAGCTTTTAACAGTCTATGCTTTGCACCTTTCCTTGGAGTCGAGTAACAATATGCGACGCACAGTGGCACGTTTATTGTATCCCTTAGACCGTCACATTGACATTGAAATACAGAAACTGCATCGCTATTGAGTACTAATGGAAGCATTGCGCCGCATCCCAGGACTAGTAACGCTTTAAACAGTCTACGCTTTACACCTCTCCTTGGAGTCGAGTAACAATATGCGACACACAGTGGCACGTTTATTGTATCCCTTAGACCGTCAGATTGACATTGAAACACAGAAACTGCATCGCTATTGTATACTACTGGAAGCATTGAGCCACATCTCAGGACTAGTAACGCTTTAAACAGTCTACGCTTTGGACCTCTCCTTGGAGTCGAATAACATTTTGCGACGCACAGTGGCAGTTTTATTGTATCGCTTGGACCTTCACATTGACATTGAAACACAGAAACTGCATCGCTATTGAATACTACTGGAAGCATTGCGCCACATCTCAGGACTAGTAACACTTTAAACAGTCTACGTTTTGCACGTCCCCTTGGAGTCGAGTAACAATATGCGACGCACAGTGGCAGTTTTATTGTATCCCTTGGACCTTCACATTGACATTGAAACACAGAAACTGCATCGCTATTGAATACTACTGGAAGAATTGCGCCACATCTCAGGACTAGTAACACATTAAACAGTCTACGCTTTGCACCACTCCTTGGGGTCGAGTAACAATATGCGACGCTCAGTTGCACGTTTATTGTATCCCTTAGACCGTCACTTTAAATTGAAACACAGAAACTGCATCGCTATTGAATACTACTGGAAGCATTGCGCCACATCTCAGGACTAGTAACGCTTTAAACAGTCTACGCTTTGCACCTCTCCTTGGAGTTGAGTAACAATATGCGACGCACAGTGGCAGTATAATTGTATCCCTTGGACCTTCACATTGACATTGAATCACAGAAACTGCATCGCTATTGAATACTACTGGAAGCATGGCGCCGCATCTCAGGACTAGTAATGCTTTAAACAGTCTACGCTTTGCACCACTCCTTGGAGTCGAGTAACAATATGCGACGCACAGTTGCACGTTTATTGTGTCCCTTAGACCGTCACATTGACATTGAAACACAGAAACTGAATCGCTATTGAATACTGCTGGAAGCATTGCGCCACATCTCAGGACTAGTAACACTTTAAACAGTCTACGTTTTGCACATCTCCTTGGAGTCGAGTAAAAATATGCGACGCACAGTGGTATGTTTATTGTACCCTTGGACCTTCACATTGACAATGAAACACAGAAACTGCATCGCTATTAAATACTACTGGAAGAATTGCGCCACATCTCAGGACTAGTAACGCTTTAAACAGTCTACGCTTTGCACCACTCCTTGGAGTCGAGTAACAATATGCGACGCACAGTTGCACGTTTATTGTATCCCTTAGACCGTCACATTGAAATTGAAACACAGAAACTGCATCGCTATTGAATACTACTGGAAGCATTGCGCCACATCTCAGGACTAGTAACGCTTTAAACAGTCTATGCTTTACACCTCTCCTTGGAGTCGAGTAACAATATGCGACGCACAGTGGCACGTATATTGTATCCCTTAGAGCGTTACATTGACATTGAAACACAGAAACTGCATTGCTATTGAATACTACTGGAAGCATTGCGCCACATCTCAGGACTAGTAACGCTTTTAACAGTCTATGCTTTTCACGTTTCCTTGGAGTCGAGTAACAATATGCGACGCACAGTGGCACGTTTATTGTATTCCTTAGACCGTCACATTGACATTGAAACACAGATACTGCATCGCTATTGAATACTGCTGGAAGAATTGCGCCACATCTCAGGACTAGTAACGCTTTAAACAGTCTACGCTTTGCACCACTCCTCGGAGTCAAGTAACAATATGCGACGCACAGTTGCACGTTTATTGTATCCCTTAGACCGTCACATTGAAATTGAAACACAGAAACTGCATCGCTATTGAATACTACTGGAAGCATTGCGCCACATCTCAGGACTAGTAACGCTTTAAACAATTTACGCTTTACACCTCTCGTTGCAGTCGAGTAACAATATGCGACGCACAGTGGCACGTATATTGTATCCCTTAGAGCGTCACATTCACATTGAAACACAGAAACTGCATCGCTATTGAATACTACTGGAAGCATTGCGCCACATCTCAGGACTAGTAACGCTTTCAACAGTCTATGCTTTGCACGTTTACTTGGAAACGAGTAACAATATGCGACGCACAGTGGCACGTTTATTGTATCCCTTAGACCGTCACATTGACATTGAAACAGAGAAACTGCATCGCTATTGAATACTACTGGAAACATTGCCCCGCATCTCAGGACTAGTAACGCTTTAAACAGTCTACACTTTGCACCTCTCTTTGGAGTCGAGTAACAATATGCGACGCACCGTAGCACGTTTATTGTATCCCGTAGACCGTCACATTGACATTGAAACACAGAAACTGCATCGCTATTGAATACTACTGGAAGCATTGCGCCACATCTCAAGACTAGTAACGCTTTAAACAGTCTATGCTTTGCACCTCTCCTTGGAGTCGAGTAACAATATGCGACGCACAGTGGCACGTTTATTGTATCCCGTAAACCGTCACATTGACATTGAAACACAGAAACTGCATCGCTATTGAATACTACTAGAAGCACAGCACCACATCTCAGGACTAGTAACGCTTTAAACCGTCTACGCTTTGCATCTCTCCTTGGAGTCGAGTAACAATATGCGACGCACCGTGGCACGTGTATTGTATCCCTTAGAGCGTCACATTGACATTGAAACACAGAAACTGCATCGCTATTGAATACTACTGGAAGCATTGCGCCACATCTCAGGACTAGTAACGCTTTAAACCGTCTACGCTTTGCACCTCTCCTTGGAGTCGAGTAACAATATGCGACGCACAGTGGCACGTTTATTGTATCCCCTGGCACGTTTATTGTATTGAAACACAGAAACTGCATCGCTATTGAATACTACTGGAAGCATTGCGCCGCATCTCAGGACTAGTAACGCTTTAAACAGTCTATGCTCTGCATCTCCCATTGGAGTCGAGTAACAATATAAGACGCACAGTGGCACGTTTATTGTATCCCTTAGACCTTCACATTGACTTTGAAACACAGAAACTGCAACGCTACTGAATACTACTGGAAGCATTGTGCCACATCTCAAAACTAGTAACGCTTTAAACAGTCTACGCTTTGGACCTCTCCTTGGATTCGAATAACAATTTTCGACTCACAGTGGCAGTCTTAATGTATCGCTTGGACCTTCACATTGACATTGAAACACAGAAACTGCATCGCTATTGAATACTACTGGAAGCATTGCGCCACATCTCAGGACTAGTAACGCTTTAAACAGTCAACGTTTTGCACGTCTCCTTGGAGTCGAGTAACAATATGCGACGCACAGTGGCAGTTTTATTGTATCCCTTGGACATTCACATTGACATTGAATACTACTGGAAGAATTGCGCCACATCTCAGGACTAGTAACGCTTTAAACAGTCTACGTTTTGCACCTCTCCTTGGAGTCGAGTAACAATATGCGACGCATCGTGGCACGTTTATTGTATCCCGTAGACCGTCACATTGACATTGAAACACAGAAACTGCATCGCTATTGAATACTACTGGAAGCATAGCGCCACATCTCATGACTAGTAACGCTTTAAACAGTCTATGCTTTGCACCTCTCCTTGGAGTCGAGTAACAATATACGACGCACAGTGGCACGTTTATTGTATCCCTTAGACCGTCACATTGACATTGAAACACATAAATTGCATTGCTTCTGAATACTACTGGAAGCATTGCGCCACATCTCAGGACTAGTAACGCTTTAAACAGTCTACTCTTTGCACCTCTCCTTGGAGTCGAGTAACAATATGCGACGCACAGTGGCACATTTATTGTATCCCTTAGACCGTCGCATAGACATTGAAACACAGAAATTGCATCACTATTGAATACTACTGGAAGCATTGCGCCACATCTCAGGACTAGTAACGCTTTAAACAGTCTACGCTTTGCACATGTCCATGGAGTCGAGTAACAATATGCGACGCACAGTGGCACGTATATTGTATCCCTTAGAGCGTCACATTGACATTGAAACACAGAAACTGCATCGCTATTGAATACTACTGGAAGCATTGCATCACATCTCAGGACTAATAAAGCTTTTAACAGTCTATGCTTTGCACCTTTCCTTGGAGTCGAGTAACAATATGCGATGCACAGTGGCACGTTTATTGTATCCCTTAGACCGTCACAGTGACATTGAAATACAGAAACTGCATCGCTATTGAGTACTAATGGAAGCATTGCGCCACATCTCAGGACTAGTAACGCTTTAAACAGTCTACGCCTAGGACCTCTCCTTGGAGTCGAATAACAATTTGCGACGCACAGTGGCAGTTTTATTGTATCGCTTGGACCTTCACATTGATATTGAAACACAGAAACTGCATCGCTATTGAATACTACTGGAAGCATTGCGCCACATCTCAGGACTAGTAACACTTTAAACAGCCTACGTTTTGCACGTCCCCTTGGAGTCGAGTAACAATATGCGACGCACAGTGGCAGTTTAATTGTATCCCTTGGACCTTCACATTGACATTGAAACACAGAAACTGCATCGCTATTGAATACTACTGGAAGAATTGCGCCACATCTCAGGACTAGTAACGCTTTAAACAGTCTACGCTTTGCACCTCTCCTTGGAGTCGAGTAACAATATGTGATGCACAGTGGCAGTTTTATTGTATCCCTTGGACCCTCACATTGACATTGAAACACAGAAACTGCATCGCTATTGAATACTACTGGAAGCATTGCGCCACATCTCAGGACTAGTAACGCTTTAAACAGTCTACGCTTTGCACCTGTCCTTGGAGTCAAGTAACAATATGAGACGCACAGTGGCACGTTTATTGTATCCCGTAGACCGTCACATTGACATTGAAACACAGAAACTGCATCGCTACTGAATACTACTAAAAGCATTGCGCGACATCTCAGGACTAGTAACGCTTTAAACAGTCTACTCTTTGCACCTCTCCTTGGAGTCGAGTAACAATATGCGACGCACAGTGGCCCGTTTATTGTATCCCTTAGAGCGTCACATTGACATTGAAACACAGAAACTGCATCGCTATGGAATACTACTGGAAGTATTGCGCCACATCTCAGGACTAGTAACGCTTTTAACAGTCTATGCTTTGCACAATTCCTTGGAGTCGAGTAACAATATGCGACGCACAGTGGCACGTTTATTGTATCCCTTAGACCGTGACATTGACACTGAAACAGAGAAACTGCATCGCTATTGAATACTACTGGAAGCAGTGCGCCACATCTAAGGACTAGTAACGTTTTAAACCGTCTACGCTTTGCACCTCTCCTTGGAGTCGAGTAACAATATGCGACGCACAGTGGCACGTTTATTGTATCCCGTGGCACGTTTATTGTATTGAAACACAGAAACTGCATCGCTATTGAATACTACTGGAAGCATTGCGCCGCATCTCAGGACTAGTAACGCTTTAAACAGTCTATGCTCTGCATCTCCCATTGGAGTCGAGTAACAATATAAGACGCACAGTGGCACGTTTATTGTATCCCTTAGACCTTCACATTGACTTTGACACACAGAAACTGCATCGCTACTGAATAGTACTGGAAGCATTGCGCCACATCTCAAAACTAGTAACGCTTTAAACAGTCTACGCTTTGGACCTCTCCTTGGATTCGAATAACAATTTTCGACTCACAGTGGCAGTCTTATTGTATCGCTTGGACCTTCACATTGACATTGAAACACAGAAACTGCATCGCTATTGAATACTACTGGAATCATTGCGCCACATCTCAGGACTAGTAACGCTTTAAACAGTCAACGTTTTGCACGTCTCCTTGGAGTCGAGTAACAATATGCGACGCACAGTGGCAGTTTTATTGTATCCCTTGGACATTCACATTGACATTGAATACTACTGGAAGAATTGCGCCACATCTCAGGACTAGTAACGCTTTAAACAGTCTACGTTTTGCACCTCTCCTTGAAGTCGAGTAACAATATGCGACGCATCGTGGCACGTTTATTGTATCCCGTAGACCGTCACATTGACATTGAAACACAGAAACTGCATCGCTATTGAATACTACTGGAAGCATAGCGCCACATCTCATGACTAGTAACGCTTTAAACAGTCTATGCTTTGCACCTCTCCCTGGAGTCGAGTAACAATATACGACGCACAGTGGCACGTTTATTGTATCCCTTAGACCGTCACATTGACATTGAAACACATAAATTGCATTGCTTCTGAATACTACTGGAAGCATTGCGCCACATCTCAGGACTAGTAACGCTTTAAACAGTCTACTCTTTGCACCTCTCCTTGGAGTCGAGTAACAATATGCGACGCACAGTGGCACATTTATTGTATCCCTTAGACCGTCGCATAGACATTGAAACACAGAAATTGCATCACTATTGAATACTACTGGAAGCATTGCGCCACATCTCAGGACTAGTAACGCTTTAAACAGTCTACGCTTTGCACATGTCCATGGAGTCGAGTAACAATATGCGACGCACAGTGGCACGTATATTGTATCCCTTAGAGCGTCACATTGACATTGAAACACAGAAACTGCATCGCTATTGAATACTACTGGAAGCATTGCATCACATCTCAGGACTAGTAAAGCTTTTAACAGTCTATGCTTTGCACCTTTCCTTGGAGTCGAGTAACAATATGCGACGCACAGTGGCACGTTTATTGTATCCCTTAGACCGTCACATTGACATTGAAATACAGAAACTGCATCGCTATTGAGTACTAATGGAAGCATTGCGCCGCATCCCAGGACTAGTAACGCTTTAAACAGTCTACGCTTTACACCTCTCCTTGGAGTCGAGTAACAATATGCGACACACAGTGGCACGTTTATTGTATCCCTTAGACCGTCAGATTGACATTGAAACACAGAAACTGCATCGCTATTGAATACTACTGGAAGCATTGCGCCACATCTCAGGACTAGTAACGCTTTAAACAGTCTACGCTTTGGACCTCTCCTTGGAGTCGAATAACATTTTGCGACGCACAGTGGCAGTTTTATTGTATCGCTTGGACGTTCACATTGACATTGAAACACAGAAACTGCATCGCTATTGAATACTACTGGAAGCATTGCGCCACATCTCAGGACTAGTAACACTTTAAACAGTCTACGTTTTGCACGTCCCCTTGGAGTCGAGTAACAATATGCGACGCACAGTGGCAGTTTTATTGTATCCCTTGGACCTTCACATTGACATTGAAACACAGAAACTGCATCGCTATTGAATACTACTGGAAGAATTGCGCCACATCTCAGGACTAGTAACGCTTTAAACAGTCTACGCTTTGCACCACTCCTTGGAGTCGAGTAACAATATGCGACGCTCAGTTGCACGTTTATTGTATCCCTTATACCGTCACTTTAAATTGAAACACAGAAACTGCATCGCTATTGAATACTACTGGAAGCATTGCGCCACATCTCAGGACTAGTAACGCTTTAAACAGTCTACGCTTTGCACCTCTCCTTGGAGTTGAGTAACAGTATGCGACGCACAGTGGCAGTATTATTGAATCCCTTGGACCTTCACATTGACATTGAATCACAGAAACTGCATCGCTATTGAATACTACTGGAAGCATGGCGCCGCATCTCAGGACTAGTAATGCTTTAAACAGTCTACGCTTTGCACCACTCCTTGGAGTCGAGTAACAATATGCGACGCACAGTTGCACGTTTATTGTGTCCCTTAGACCGTCACATTGACATTGAAACACAGAAACTGAATCGCTATTGAATACTGCTGGAAGCATTGCGCCACATCTCAGGACTAGTAACACTTTAAACAGTCTACGTTTTGCACATCTCCTTGGAGTCGAGTAAAAATATGCGATGCACAGTGGTAAGTTTATTGTACCCTTGGACCTTCACATTGACAATGAAACACAGAAACTGCATCGCTATTAAATACTACTGGAAGAATTGCGCCACATCTCAGGACTAGTAACGCTTTAAACAGTCTACGCTTTGCACCACTCCTTGGAGTCGAGTAACAATATGCGACGCACAGTTGCACGTTTATTGTATCCCTTAGACCGCCACATTGAAATTGAAACACAGAAACTGCATCGCTATTGAATACTACTGGAAGCATTGCGCCACATCTCAGGACTAGTAACGCTTTAAACAGTCTACGCTTTACACCTCTCCTTGGAGTCGAGTAACAATATGCGACGCACAGTGGCACGTATATTGTATCCCTTAGAGCGTTACATTGACATTGAAACACAGAAACTGCATTGCTATTGAATACTACTGGAAGCCTTGCGCCACATCTCAGGACTAGTAACGCTTTTAACAGTCTATGCTTTTCACGTTTCCTTGGAGTCGAGTAACAATATGCGACGCACAGTGGCACGTTTATTGTATTCCTTAGACCGTCACATTGACATTGAAACACAGATACTGCATCGCTATTGAATACTGCTGGAAGAATTGCGCCACATCTCAGGACTAGTAACGCTTTAAACAGTCTACGCTTTGCACCACTCCTCGGAGTCGAGTAACAATATGCGACGCACAGTTGCACGTTTATTGTATCCCTTAGACCGTCACATTGAAATTGAAACACAGAAACTGCATCGCTATTGAATACTACTGGAAGCATTGCGCCACATCTCAGGACTAGTAAAGCTTTAAACAATTTACGCTTTACACCTCTCGTTGCAGTCGAGTAACAATATGCGACGCACAGTGGCACGTATATTGTATCCCTTAGAGCGTCACATTCACATTGAAACACAGAAACTGCATCGCTATTGAATACTACTGGAAGCATTGCGCCACATCTCAGGACTAGTAACGCTTTCAACAGTCTAGGGTTTGCACGTTTACTTGGAAACGAGTAACAATATGCGACGCACAGTGGCACGTTTATTGTATCCCTTAGACCGTCACATTGACATTGAAACAGAGAAACTGCATCGCTATTGAATACTACTGGAAACATTGCCCCGCATCTCAGGACTAGTAACGCTTTAAACAGTCTACACTTTGCACCTCTCTTTGGAGTCGAGTAACAATATGCGACGCACCGTAGCACGTTTATTGTATCCCGTAGACCGTCACATTGACATTGAAACACAGAAACTGCATCGCTATTGAATACTACTGGAAGCATTGCGCCACATCTCAAGACTAGTAACGCTTTAAACAGTCTATGCTTTGCACCTCTCCTTGGAGTCGAGTAACAATATGCGACGCACAGTGGCACGTTTATTGTATCCCATAAACCGTCACATTGACATTGAAACACAGAAACTGCATCGCTATTGAATACTACTAGAAGCACAGCACCACATCTCAGGACTAGTAACGCCTTAAACAGTCTACGCATTGCACCTCTCCTTGGAGTCGAGTATCAATATGCGACGCACAGTGGCACGTTTATTGTATCCCTTAGACCGTCACATTGACACTGAAACACAGAAACTGCATCGCTATTGAATACTACTGGAAGCATTGCGCCACATCTCAGGACTAGTAACGCTTTAAACAGTCTACGCTTTCCACATGTCCTTGGAGTCGAGTAACAATATGCGACGCACAGTGGCACTTATATTGTATCCCTTAGAGCGTCACATTGACATTGAAACACAGAAACTTCATCGCTATTGAATACTACTGGAAGCATTGCAGCACATCTCAGGACTAGTAACGCTTTTAACAGTCTATGCTTTGCACGTTTCCTTGGAGTCGAGTAACAATATGAGACGCACAGTGGCACGTTTATTGTATCCCGTAGACCGTCACATTGACATTGAAACACAGAAACTGCATCGCTATTGAATACTACTGGAAGCATTGCGCCACATCTCAGGACTAGTAACGCTTTAAACAGTCTACTCTTTGCACCTCTCCTTGGAGTCGAGTAACAATATGCGACGCAAAGGGGCACGTTTATTGTATCCCTTAGACCGTCACATTGACATTGAAACACAGAAACGGCATCGCTATTGAATACTACTGGAAGCATTGCGCCACATCTCAGGACTAGTAACGCTATACACAGTCTACGCTTTCCATCTCTCCTTGGAGTCGAGTAACAATATGCGACGCACAGTGGCAGTTTTTTTGTATCCCTTGGACCTTCACATTGACATTGAAACACAGAAACTGCATCGTTATTGAATGCTACTGGAAGCATTGCGCCACATCTCAGGACTAGTAACGCTTTAAGCAGTCTACTCTTTACACCTCTACTTGGAGTCGAGTAACAATATGCGACACACAGTGGCACGTTTATTGTATCCCTTAGACTGTCACATTGACATTGAAACACAGAAACTGCATAGCTATTGAATACTACTGGAAGCATTGCGCCACGACTCAGGACTAGTAACGCTTTAAACAGTCTACGCTTTGCATCTCTCCTTGGAGTCGTGGAACAATATGCAACGCACCGTGGCACGTTTATTGTATCCCTTAGACCGTCACATTGAAATTGAAACACAGAAACTGCATCGCTATTGAATACTACTGGAAGCATTGCGCCACATCTCAGGACTAGTAACGCTTTAACCAGTCTACGCCTTGCACATGTCCTTGGCGTCGAGTAACAATATGCGATGCACAGTGCCACGTATATTGTATCCCTTAGAACGTCACATTGATATTGAAACGCAGAAACTGCATCGCTATTGGATACTACTGGAAGCATTGCGCCACATCTCAGGACTAGTAAAGCTTTTAACAGTCTATGCTTTGCACATTTCCTTGGAGTCGAGTAACAATATGCGACGCACAGTGGCACGTTTATTGTATCCCTTAGACCGTCACATTGACATTGAAACACAGAAACTGCATCGCTATTGAATACTACTGGAAGCATTGCGCCACATCTCAGGACTAGTAACGCTTTAAACAGTCTACGCTTTGCACCTCTCCTTGGAGTCGAGTAATATATTGCGACGCACATTGGCACGTTTATTGTATCCCTTGGACCTTCACATTGACATTGAAACACAGAAACTGCAACGCTATTGAATACTACTGGATGCATTGCGCCACATCTCAGGACTAGTAACGCTTTAAACAGTCTACGTTTTGCACGTCTCCTTGGAGTCGAGTAACAATTTGCGACCCACAGTCGCAGTTTTATTGTATCCCTTGGACCTTCACATTGACATTGAAACAAAGAAACTGCATCGCTATTGAACAGTACTGGAAGCATTGAGCCACATCTCAGGACTAGTAACGCTTTAAACAGTCTACGTTTTGCACCTCTCCTTGGAGTCGAGTAACAATATGCGACGCACAGTGGCAGTTTTGTTATATCCCTTGGACCTTCACATTGACATTGAAACACAGAAACTGCATCGCTATTGAACACTAATGGAAGCATTGCGCCACATCTCAGGACTAGTAACGCTTTAAACAGTCTTTGCTTTACACCTCTCCTCGGAGTCAAGTAACAATATGCGACGCACAGTGGCACGTTTATTGTATCCTTTAGACCGTCACATTGACATTGAAACACAGAAACGGCATCGCTATTGAATACTACTGGAAGCATTGCGCCACATCTCAGGACTAGTAACGCTTTAAACAGTCTATGCTTTGCACCTCTCCTTGGAGTCGAGTAACAATATGCGACGCACAGTGGCACGTTTATTGTATCCCTTAGACTGTCACATTGACATTAATACACAGAAACTGCATCGCTATTGAATACTACTGGAAGCATTGCGCCACATCTCAGGACTAGTAACGCTTTAAACAGTCTACGCTTTGCATCTCTCCTTGGAGTCGAGTAACAATATGCAATGCACCGTGGCACGTTTATTGTATCCCTTAGACCGTCACATTGACATTGAAACACAGAAACTGCATCGCTAATGAATACGACAGGAAGCATTGCGCCACATCTCAGGACTAGTAACGCTTTAAACTGTCTACGCTTTGCACATGTCCTTGGAGTCGAGTAACAATATGCGATGCACAGTGCCACGTATATTGTATCCCTTAGATCGTCACATTGACATTGAAACGCAGAAACTGCATCGCTATTGAATACTACTGGAAGCATTGCGCCCCATCTCAGGACTAGTAAAGCTTTTAACAGTCTATGCTTTGCACGTTTCCTTGGAGTCGAGTAACAATATGCGACGCACAGTGGCACGTTTATTGTATCCCTTAGACCGTCACATTGACATTGAAACACAGAAACTGCATCGCTATTGAATACTACTTGAAGCATTGCGCCACATCTCAGGACTAGTAACGCTTTGAACAGTCTACGCTTTGCATCTCTCCTTGGAGTCGAGTAACAATATGCGACGCACAGTGGCAGTTTTATTGTATCCCTTGGACCTTCACATTGACATTGAAACACAGAAACTGCATCGCTATTGAATACTACTGGAAGCATTGCGCCACATCTCAGGACTAGTAACGCTTTAAACAGTCTAGCTTTGCACCTCTTCTTGGAGTCAAGTAACAATATGCGACGCAAGGTGGCACGTTTTTTGTATCCCTTAGACCGTCACACTGACATTGAAACACAGAAACTGCATCGCTATTGAATACTATTGGAAGCATTACGCCACATCTCAGGACTAGTAACGCTTTAAACAGTCTACGCTTTGCATCTCTCCTTGGAGTCGAGTAACAATATGCGACGCACCGTGGCACGTTTATTGTATCCCTTAGACCGTCACTTTGAAATTGAAACACAGAAACTGCATCGCTATTGAATACTACAGGAAGCATTGCGCCACATCTCAGGACTAGTATCGCTTTAAACAGTCTACGCTTTGCACATGTCCTTGGAGTCGAGTAACAATATGTGACGCACAGTGGCACGAATATTGTATCCCTTAGAGCGTCACATTGACATTGAAACACAGAAACTGCATCGCTATTGAATACTACTGGAAGCATTGCGCCACATCTCAGGACTAGTAACGCTTTAAACAGTCTACGCTTTGCACCTCTCCTTGGAGTCGAGTAACAATATGCGACGCACAGTGGCACGTTTATTGTATCCCTTATACCGTCACATTGAAATTGAAACACAGAAACTGCATCGCTATTGAATACTACTGGATGCATTGCGCCACATCTCAGGACTAGTAACGCTTTAAACAGTCTACGTTTTGCACGTCTCCTTGGAGTCGAGTAACAATTTGCGACCCACAGTCGCAGTTTTATTGTATCCCTTGGACCTTCACATTGACATTGAAACAAAGAAACTGCATCGCTATTGAACAGTACTGGAAGCATTGAGCCACATCTCAGGACTAGTAACGCTTTAAACAGTCTACGTTTTGCACCTCTCCTTGGAGTCGAGTAACAATATGCGACGCACAGTGGCAGTTTTGTTATATCCCTTGGACCTTCACATTGACATTGAAACACAGAAACTGCATCGCTATTGAACACTAATGGAAGCATTGCGCCACATCTCAGGACTAGTAACGCTTTAAACAGTCTTTGCTTTACACCTCTCCTCGGAGTCAAGTAACAATATGCGACGCACAGTGGCACGTTTATTGTATCCTTTAGACCGTCACATTGACATTGAAACACAGAAACGGCATCGCTATTGAATACTACTGGAAGCATTGCGCCACATCTCAGGACTAGTAACGCTTTAAACAGTCTATGCTTTGCACCTCTCCTTGGAGTCGAGTAACAATATGCGACGCACAGTGGCACGTTTATTGTATCCCTTAGACTGTCACATTGACATTAATACACAGAAACTGCATCGCTATTGAATACTACTGGAAGCATTGCGCCACATCTCAGGACTAGTAACGCTTTAAACAGTCTACGCTTTGCATCTCTCCTTGGAGTCGAGTAACAATATGCAATGCACCGTGGCACGTTTATTGTATCCCTTAGACCGTCACATTGACATTGAAACACAGAAACTGCATCGCTAATGAATACGACAGGAAGTATTGCGCCACATCTCAGGACTAGTAACGCTTTAAACTGTCTACGCTTTGCACATGTCCTTGGAGTCGAGTAACAATATGCGATGCACAGTGCCACGTAAATTGTATCCCTTAGATCGTCACATTGACATTGAAACGCAGAAACTGCATCGCTATTGAATACTACTGGAAGCATTGCGCCACATCTCAGGACTACTAAAGCTTTTAACAGTCTATGCTTTGCACGTTTCCTTGGAGTCGAGTAACAATATGCGACGCACAGTGGCACGTTTATTGTATCCCTTAGACCGTCACATTGACATTGAAACACAGAAACTGCATCGCTATTGAATACTACTTGAAGCATTGCGCCACATCTCAGGACTAGTAACGCTTTGAACAGTCTACGCTTTGCATCTCTCCTTGGAGTCGAGTAACAATATGCGACGCACAGTGGCAGTTTTATTGTATCCCTTGGACCTTCACATTGACATTGAAACACAGAAACTGCATCGCTATTGAATACTACTGGAAGCATTGCGCCACATCTCAGGACTAGTAACGCTTTAAACAGTCTAGCTTTGCACCTCTCCTTGGAGTCAAGTAACAATATGCGACGCAAGGTGGCACGTTTATTGTATCCCTTAGACCGACACACTGACATTGAAACACAGAAACTGCATCGCTATTGAATACTTTTGGAAGCATTGCGCCACATCTCAGGACTAGTAACGCTTTAAACAGTCTACGCTTTGCATCTCTCCTTGGAGTCGAGTAACAATATGCAACGCACCGTGGCACGTTTATTGTATCCCTTAGACCGTCACATTGAAATTGAAACACAGAAACTGCATCGCTATTGAATACTACAGGAAGCATTGCGCCACATCTCAGGACTAGTAACGCTTTAAACAGTCTACGCTTTGCACATGTCCTTGGAGTCGAGTAACAATATGTGACGCACAGTGGCACGTATATTGTATCCCTTAGAGCGTCACATTGACATTGAAACACAGAAACTGCATCGCTATTGAATACTACTGGAAGCATTGCGCCACATCTCAGGACTAGTAACGCTTTAAACAGTCTACGCTTTGCACCTCTCCTTGGAGTCGAGTAACAATATGCGACGCACAGTGGCACGTTTATTGTATCCCTTATACCGTCACATTGAAATTGAAACACAGAAACTGCATCGCTATTGAATACTACAGGAAGCATTGCGTCACATCTCAGGACTAGTAACGCTTTAAAAAGTCTACGCTTTGAACCTCTCCTTGGAGTCGAATAACAATTTGCGACGCACAGCGGCAGTCTTATTGTATCGCTTGGACCTTCACATTGACATTGAAACACAAAAACTGCATCGCTATTGAATACTACTGGAAGCATTGCGCCACATCTCAGGGCTAGTAATGCTTTAAACAGTCTACGTTTTGCACGTCTCCTTGGAGTCGAGTGACAATATGCGACGCACAGTGGCAGTTTTATTGTATCCCTTGGACCTTCACATTGACATTGAAACACAGAAACTGCATCGCTATTGAACAGTACTGGATGCATTGCGCCACATCTCAGGACTAGTAACGCTTTTAACAGTCTACGCTTTGCACCTCTCCTCGGAGTCGAGTAACAATATGCGACGCACTGTGGCACGTTTATTGTATCCCTTAGACCGTCACATTGACATTGAAACACAGAAACGGCATCGCTATTGAATACTACTGGAAGCATTGCGCCACATCTCAGGACTACTAACGCTTTAAACAGTCTACGCTTTGCACCACTCCTTGGAGTCGAGTAACAATATGCGACACAAAGTGGCAGTTTTATTGTATCCCTTGGACCTTCACATTGACATTGAAACACAGAAACTGCATCGCTATTGAATACTACTGGAAGCATTGCGCCACATCTCAGGACTAGTAATGCTTTACACAGTCTACGCTTTGCATCTCTCCTTGGAGCCGAGTAACAATATGCGACGCACAGTGGCAGTTTTATTGTATCCCTTGGACCTTCACATTGACATTGAAACACAGAAACTGCATCGCTATTGAATGCTACTGGAAGCATTGCGCCACATCTCCGGACTAGTAACGCTTTAAACAGTTTACACTTTGCAGCACTCCATGGAGAAGAGTAACAATATGCGACGCACAGTGGCAGTTTTATTGTATCCCTTGGACCTTCACATTGACATTGAAACACAGAAACTGCATCGCTATTGAATACTACTGGAAGCATTGCGCCACATCTCAGGACTAGTAACGCTTTAAACAGTCTACGCTTTGCACCACTCCTTGGAGTCGAGTAACAATATGCGACGCACAGTGGCACGTTTATTGTATCCCTTAGACCGTCACATTGACATTGAAACACAGAAACTGCATCGCTATTGAATACTGGTGGAGGCATTGCGCCGCATCTCAGGACTAGTTACGCTTTAAACAGTCTACGTTTTGCACCTCTCCTTGGAGTCGAGTAACAATATGTGACGCACAGTGGCACGTTTATTGTATCCCTTAGACCGTCACATTCACATTGAAACACAGAAACTGCATCGCTATTGAATACTACTGGAAGCATAGCGCCACATCTCAGGACTAGTAACACTTTAAACAGTCTACGCTTTGCACCTCTCCTTGGAGTCGAGTAACAATGTGCGACGCACAGTGGCAGTTTTGTATCCCTTGGACCTTCACATTGAGATTGAAACACAGAAACTGCATCGCTATTGAATACTACTGGAAGCATTGCGGCACAACTCAGAACTAGTAACGCTTTAAACAGTCTACGCTTTGCACCTCTCCTTGGAGTCGAGTAACAATATGCGACGCACAGTGGCAGTTTTATTGTAATCCTTGGACCTTCACATTGACATTGAAACACAGAAACTGCATCGCTATTGAATACTACTGGAAGCATTGCGCCACATCTCAGGACTAGTAACGCTTTAACCAGTCTACCCTTTGCTACTCTCCTTGGAGTCGAATAACAATTTGCGATGCACAGTGGCAGTCTTATTGTATCGCTTGGACCTTCACAATGACATTGAAACCCAGAAAGTGTATCGCTATAGAATACTACTCGAAGCATTGCGCCACATCTCAGGACTAGTAACGCTTTAAACAGTCTACGCTTTTGCACCTCTCCTTGGAGTCGAGTAACAATATGCGATGCACAGTGGCAGTTTTATTGTATCCCTTGGACCTTCACATTGACATTGAAACACAGAAACTGCATCGCTATTGAACACTACTGGAAGCATTGCGCCACATCTCAGGACTTGTAACGCTTTAAACAGTCTACGCATTGCACCTCTCCCCGGAGTCGAGTAACAATATGCGACGCAAAGTGGCAGTTTTATTGTATCCCTTGGACCCTCACATTGACATTGAAACACAGAAACTGCATCGCTATTGAATACTACTGGAAGCATTGCGCCACATCTCAGGGCTAGTAACGCTATAAACAGTCTACGCTTTGCACCTCTCCTTGAAGTCGAGTAACAATATGCGACGCACAGTGGCACGTTTATTGTATCCCGTAGACCGTCAAATTGACATTGAAACACAGAAACTGCATCGCTATTGTATACTGTTAGAAGCATTGCGCCACATCTCAGGACTAGTAACGCTTTAAGCAGTCTACTCTTTACACCTCTACTTGGAGTCGAGTAACAATATGCGACACACAGTTGCACGTTTATTGTATCCCTTAGACTGTCACATTGACATTGAAACACAGAAACTGCATCGCTATTGAATACTACTGGAAGCATTGCGCCACATCTCAGGACTAGTAACGCTTTAAACAGTCTACGCTTTGCATCTCTCCCTGGAGTCGAGGAACAATATGCAACGCACCGTGGCACGTTTATTGTATCCCTTAGACCGTCACATTGAAATTGAAACACAGAAACTGCATCGCTATTGAATACTACTGGAAGCATTGCGCCACATCTCAGGACTAGTAACGCTTTAACCAGTCTACGCTTTGCACACGTCCTTGGAGTCGAGTAACAATATGCGATGCACAGTGCCACGTATATTGTATCCCTTAGAGCGTCACATTGATATTGAAAAGCAGAAACTGCATCGCTATTGGATACTACTGGAAGCATTGCGCCACATCTCAGGACTAGTAAAGCTTTTAACAGTCTATGCTTTGCACGTTTCCTTGGAGTCGAGTAACAATATGCGACGCACAGTGGGACGTTTATTGTATCCCTTAGACCGTCACATTGACATTGAAACACAGAAACTGCATCGCTATTGAATACTACTGGAAGCATTGCGCCACATCTCAGGACTAGTAACGCTTTAAACAGTCTACGCTTTGCACCTTTCCTTGGAGTCGAGTAATATGTTGCGACGCACATTGGCACGTTTATTGTATCCCTTGGACCTTCACATTGACATTGAAACACAGAAACTGCATCGCTATTGCATACTACTGGAAGCATTGCGCCACATCTCAGGACTAGTAACACTTTAAACAGTCTACGCTTTGCACCTCCCCTTGGAGTCGAGTAATATATTGCGACACACATTGGCACGTTTATTGTATCCCTTAGACCGTCACATTGACATTGAAACACAGAAACTGCATCGCTATTGAATACTACTGGAAGCATTGCGCCACATCTCAGAACTAGTAACGCTTTAAACAGTCTACGTTTTGCACGTCTCCTTGGAGTCGAGTAACAATTTGCGACGCACAGTCGCAGTTTTATTGTATCCCTTGGACCTTCACATTGACATTGAAACAAAGAAACTGCATCGCTATTGAACAGTACTGGAAGCATTGAGCCACATCTCAGGACTAGTAACGCTTTAAACAGTCTACGTTTTGCACCTCTCCTTGGAGTCGAGTAACAATATGCGACGCACAGTGGCAGTTTTGTTATATCCCTTGGACCTTCACATTGCCATTGAAACACAGAAACTGCATCGCTATTGAACACTAATGGAAGCAGTGCGCCACATCTCAGGACTAGTAACGCTTTAAACAGTCTTTGCTTTACACCTCTCCTCGGAGTCAAGTAACAATATGCGACGCACAGTGGCACGTTTATTGTATCCTTTAGACCGTCACATTGACTTTGAAACACAGAAACGGCATCGCAATTGAATACTACTGGAAGCATTGCGCCACATCTCAGGACTAGTAACGCTTTAAACAGTCTATGCTTTGCACCTCTCCTTGGAGTCGAGTAACAATATGCGACGCACAGTGGCACGTTTATTGTATCCCTTAGACTGTCACATTGACATTAATACACAGAAACTGCATCGCTATTGAATACTACTGGAAGCTTTGCGCCACATCTCAGGACTAGTAACGCTTTAAACAGTCTACGCTTTGCATCTCTCCTTGGAGTCGAGTAACAATATGCAATGCACCGTGGCACGTTTATTGTATCCCTTAGACCGTCACATTGACATTGAAACACAGAAACTGCATCGCTAATGAATGCGACAGGAAGCATTGCGCCACATCTCAGGACTAGTAACGCTTTAAACTGTCTACGCTTTGCACATGTCCTTGGAGTCGAGTAACAATATGCGATGCACAGTGCCACGTATATTGTATCCCTTAGATCGTCAGATTGACATTGAAACGCAGAAACTGCATCGCTATTGAATACTACTGGAAGCATTGCGCCACATCTCAGGACTAGTAAAGCTTTTAACAGTCTATGCTTTGCACGTTTCCTTGGAGTCGAGTAACAATATGCGACGCACAGTGGCACGTTTATTGTATCCCTCAGACCGGCACATTGACATTGAAACACAAAAACCGCATCGCTATTGAATACTAGTGGAAGCATTGCGCCGCATCTCAGGACTAGTAACGCTTTAAACAGTCTACGCTTTGCACCTCTCCTTGGAGTCGAGTAACAATATGCGACACACAGTGGCACGTTTATTGTATCCCTTAGACCGTCACATTGAGATTGAAACAGAGAAACGGCATCGCTATTGAATACTACTGGAAGCATTGCTTCACATCTCAAGACTAGTAACGCTTTAAACAGTCTAGCTTTGCACCTCTCCTTGGAGTGAAGTAACAATATGCGACACACAGTGGCACGTTTATTGAATCCCTTAGACCGTCACATTGACATTGAAACACAGAAACTGCATCGCTATTGAATACTACTGGAAGCATTGCGCCACATCTCAGGACTAGTAACGCTTTAAACAGTCTACGCTTTGCATCTCTCCTTGGAGTCGAGTAACAATATGCGATGCACAGTGGCAGTTTTATTGTATCCCTTGTACCTTCACATTGACATTGAAACACAGAAACTGCATCGCTATTGAATACTACTGGAAGCATTGCGCCACAGCTCAGGACTAGTAACGCTTTAAACAGTCTATGCTTTGGACCCCTCCTTGGAGTCGAATAACAATTTGCGACGCACAGTGGCAGTCTTATTGTATCGGTTGGACCTTCACATTGACATTGAAACACAGAAACTGCATCGCTATTGAATACTACTGGAAGCATCGAGCCACATCTCAGGACTAGTAACGCTTTAAACAGTCTACGCCTAGCACCTCTCCTTGGAGTCGAGTAACAATATGCGACGCACAGTGGCGGTTTTGTTATATCCCTTGGACCTTCACATTGACATTGAAACACAGAAACTGCATCGCTATTGAATACTACTGGAAGCATTGCGCCACATCTCAGGACTAGTAACGCTTTAAACAGTCTACGCTTTGCACCTCTCCTTGGAGTAGAGTAATAGATTGCGACGCACATTGGCACGTTTCTTGTATCCCTTAGACCGTCACATTGACATTGAAACACAGAAACTGCATCGTTATTGAATACTACTGGAAGCATTGCGCCACATCTCAGGACTAGTAACGCTTTAAACAGTCTACGTTTTGCACCTCTCCTTGGAGTCGAATAACAATTTGCGACGCACAGTCGCAGTTTTATTGTATCCCTTGGACCTTCACATTGACATTGAAACAAAGAAACTGCATCGCTATTGAACAGTACTGGAAGCATTGAGCCACATCTCAGGACTAGTAACGCTTTAAACAGTCTACGTTTTGCACCTCTCCTTGGAGTCGAGTAACAATATGCGACGCACAGTGGCAGTTTTGTTATATCCCTTGGACCTTCACATTGACATTGAAACACAGAAACTGCATCGCTATTGAACACTAATGGAAGCATTGCGCCACATCTCAGGACTAGTAACGCTTTAAACAGTCTACGCTTTACACCTCTCCTCGGAGTCAAGTAACAATATGCGACGCACAGTGGCACGTTTATTGTATCCTTTAGACCGTCACATTGACATTGATACACAGAAACTGCATCGCTATTGAATACTACTGGAAGCATTGCGCCACATCTCAGGTCTAGTAACGCTTTAAACAGTCTATGCTTTGCACCTCTCCTTGGAGTCGAGTAACAATATGCGACGCACAGTGGCACGTTTATTGTATCCCTTAGACTGTCACATTGACATTAAAACACAGAAACTGCATCGCTATTGAATACTACTGGAAGCATTGCGCCACATCTCAAGACTAGTCATGCTTTAAACAGTCTATGCTTTGCATCTCTCCTTGGAGTCGAGTAACAATATGCAATGCACCGTGGCACGTTCATTGTATCCCTTAGACAGTCACATTGACATTGAAACACAGAAACTGCATCGCTAATGAATACGACAGGAAGCATTGCGCCACGTCTCAGGACTAGTAACGCTTTAAACAGGCTACGCTTTGCACATGTCCTTGGAGTCGAGTAACAATATGCGATGCACAGTGCCACGTATATTGTATCCCTTAGATCGTCACATTGATATTGAAACGCAGAAACTGCATCGCTATTGAATACTACTGGAAGCATTGCGCCACATCTCAGGACTAGTAAAGCTATTAACAGTCTATGCTTTGCACGTTTCCTTGGAGTCGAGTAACAAGATGCGACGCACAGTGGCACGTTTATTGTATCCCTCAGACCGTCACATTCACATTGAAACACAGAAACTGCATCGCTATTGAATACTAGTGGAAGCATTGCGCCGCATCTCAGGACTAGTAACGCTTTAAAAAGTCTACGCTTTGCACCTCTCCTTGGAGTCGAGTAACAATATGCGACGCACAGTGGCACGTTTATTGTATCCCTTAGACCGTCACATTGACATTGAAACACAGAAACTGCATCGCTATTGAATACTACTGGAAGCATTGCGCCACATCTCAGGACTAGTAACGCTTTAAACAGTCTACGATTTGCACCTCTCCTCGGAGTCGAGTAACAATATGCGACGCACAGTGGCACGTTTATTGTATCCCTTAGACCGTCACATTGACATTGAAACACAGAAACGGCATCGCTATTGAATACTACTGGAAGCATTGCGCCACATCTCTAGACTAGTAACGCTTTAAACAGTCTAGCTTTGCACCTCTCCTTGGAGTGAAGTAACAATATGCGACACACAGTGGCACGTTTATTGTATCCCTTAGACCGTCACATTGACATTGAAACACAGAAACTGCATCGCTATTGAATACTACTGGAAGCATTGCGCCACATCTCAGGACTAGTAACGCTTTAAACAGGCTACGCTTTGCATCTCTCCTTGGAGTCGAGTAACAATATGCGATGCACAGTGGCAGTTTTATTGTATCCCTTGGACCTCCACATTGACATTGAAACACAGAAACTGCATCGCTATTGAATACTACTGGAAGCATTGCGCCACATCTCAGGACTAGTAACGCTTTAAACAGTCTACGCTTTGCATCTCTCCTTGGAGTCGAGTAACTATATGCGACGCACAGTGGCACGTTTATTGTATCCCTTAGACCGTCACATTGACATTGAAACACAGAAACGGCATCGCTATTGAATAGTACTGCAAGCATTGCGCCACATCTCAGGACTAGTAACGCTTTAAACAGTCTATGCTTTGGACCTCTCCTTGGAGTCGAATAACAATTTGTGACGCACAGTGGCAGTCCTATTGTATCGCTTGGACCTTCACATTGACATTGAAACACAGAAGCTGCATCGCTATTGAATACTACTGGAAGCATCGCGCCACATCTCAGGACTAGTAACGCTTTAAACAGTCTACGTTTTGCACCTCTCCTTGGAGTCGAGTAACAATATGCGACGCACAGTGGCAGTTTTGTTATATCCCTTGGACCTCAACATTGACATTGAAACACAGAAACTGCATCGCTATTGAACACTACTGGAAGCATTGCGCCACATCTCAGGACTAGTAACGCTTTAAACAGTCTACGCTTTGCACGTCTCCTCGGAGTCGAGTAACAATATGCGACGCACAGTGGCACGTTTATTGTATCCTTTAGACCGTCACATTGTCATTGAAACACAGAAACGGCATCGCTATTGAATAGTACTGCAAGCATTGCGCCACATATCAGGACTAGTAACGCTTTAAACAGTCTATGCTTTGCACCTCTCCTTGGAGTCGAGTAACAATATGCGATGCAAAGTGGCAGTTTTATTGTATCCCTTGGATCTTCACATTGACATTGAAACACTGAAACTGAATCGCTATTGAATACTATTGGAAGCATTGCGCCACATCTCAGGACTAGTAACGCTTTAAACAGTCTACGCTTTGAACCTCTCCTTGGAGTCGAAAAACAATTTGCGACACACAGCGGCAGTCTTATTGTACCGCTTGGACCTTCACATTGACATTGAAGCACAGAAACTGCATCACTATTGAACAGTACTGGAAGCATTGCGCCACTTCTCAGGACTAGTAACGCTTTAAACAGTCTACGTTTTGCACCTCTCCTCGGAGTCGAGTAACAATATGCGACGCACAGTGGCACGTTTATTGTATCCCTTAGACCGTCAAATTGACATTGAAACACAGAAACGGCATCGCTATTGAATACTACTGGAAGCATTGCGCCACATCTCAGAACTAGTAAAGCTTTAAACAGTCTACGCCTTGCACCTCTCCTTGGAGTCGAGTAACAATATGCGACGCAAAGTGGCAGTTTTATTGTATCTCTTAGACCTTCACATTGACATTGAAACACAGAAACTGCATCGCTATTGAATACTACTGGAGGCATTGCGCCACATCTCAGGACTAGTAACGCTTTACACAGTCTACGCTTTGCATCTCTCCTTGGAGTCGAGTAACAATATGCGACCCACAGTGGCAGTTTTATTGTATCCCTTGGACCTTCACATTGACATTGAAACACAGAAACTGCATCGCTATTGAATGCTACTGGAAGCATTGCGCCACATCTCCGGACTAGTAACGCTTTAAACAGTCTACGCTTTGCACCACTCCATGGAGTCGAGTAACAGTATGCGACGCACAGTGGCACGTTTATTGTATCCCTTGGACCTTCACATTGACATTGAAACACAGAAACTGCATCGCTATTGAACAGTACTGGAAGCATTGCGCCACATCTCAGGACTAGTCACGCTTTAAACATTCTATGTTTTGCACCTCTCCTCGGAGTTGAGTAACAATATGCGACGCACAGTGGCACGTTTATTGTATCCCTTAGACCGTCACATTGACATTGAAACACAGAAACGGCATCGCTATTGAATACTACTGGAAGCATTGCGCCACATCTCAGAACTAGTAACGATTTAAACAGTCTACGCTTTGCACCTCTCCTTGGAGTCGAGTAATAATATGCGACGCAAAGTGGCAGTTTGATTGTATCCCTTGGACCTTCACATTTACATTGAAACACAGAAACTGCATCGCTATTGAATACTACTGGAAGCTTTGCGCCACATCTCAGGACTAGTAACGCTTTAAACAGTCTACGCTTTGCACCTCTCCTTGGAGTCGAGTAAAAATATGCGACGCACAGTGGCACGTTTATTGTATCCCTTAGACTGTCACATTGACATTCAAACACAGAAACTGCATCGCTACTGAATACTACTGGAAGCATTGCGCCACATCTCAGGACTAGTAACGCTTTAAACAGTCTATGTTTTGAACCTCTCCTTGGAGTCGAGTAACAATATTCGACGCACAGTGGCAGATTTGTTATATCCCTTGGACCTTCACATTGACATTGAAACACAGAAACTGCATCGCTATTGAACACTACTGGAAGCATTGCGCCACATCTCAGGACTAGTAACGCTTTAAACAGTCTACGCTTTCCACCTCTCCTCGGAGTTGAGTAACAATATGCGATGCACAGTGACACGTTTATTGTATCCACTAGACCGTCACATTGACATTGAAACACAGAAACGGCATCGCTATCGAATACTACTGGAAGCAATGCGCCACATCTCAGGACTAGTAACGCTTTAAACAGTCTATGCTTTGCACCTCTCCTTGGAGTCGAGTAACAATATGCGACGCACAGCGGCAGTCTTATTGTATCGCTTGGACCTTCACATTGACATTGAAACACAGAAACTGCATCGCTATTGAACAGTACTGGATGCATTGCGCCACATCTCAGGACTAGTCCCGCTTTAAACAGTCTACGATTTGCACCTCTCCTCGGAGTCGAGTAACAATATGCAACGCACCGTTGCACGTTTATTGTATCCCTTAGACCATCACATTGAAATTAAACACAGAAACTGCATCGATATTGAATACTACTGGAAGCATTGCGCCACATCTCAGGACTAGTAACGCTTTAAACAGTCTACGCTTTGCACATGTCCTTGGAGTCGAGTAACAATAGGGGGTGCACAGTGCAACGTATATTGTATCCCTTAGAGCGTCACATTGACATTGAAACGCAGAAACTGCATCGCTATTGAATACTACTGGAAGCATTGCGCCACATCTCAGGACTAGTAAAGCTTTTAACAGTCTATGCTTTGCACGTTTCCTTGGAGTCGAGTAACAATATGCGACAAACAGTGGCACGTTTATTGTATCCCTCAGACCGTCACATTGACATTGAAACACAGAAACTGCATCGCTATTGAATACTACTGGAAGCATTGCGCCATATCTCAAGACTAGTAACGTTTTAAACAGTCTTCACTTTGCACCTCTCCTTGGAGTCGAGTAATAATATGCGCGCACATTGACTCATTTATTGTATCCCTTAGACCGTCACATTGACATTGAAACACAGAAACTGCATCGATATTGAATACTACTGGAAGCATTGCGCTATATCTCAGGACTAGTAACGCTTTAAACAGTCTTCACTTTGCACCTCTCCTTGGAGTCGAGTAATAATATGCGACGCACATTGGCACATTTATTGTATCCCTTAGACTGTCACATTGACATTGAAACACAGAAACTGCATCGCTATTGAATACTACTGGAAGCATTGCGCCACATCTCAGGACTAGTAACGCTATCAACAGTCTACGTTTTGCACGTCTCCTTGGAGTCGAGTAACAATTTGCGACGCACATTGGCAGTTTTATTGTATCCCTTGGACCTTCACATTGACATTCAAACAAAGAAACTGCATCGCTATTGAACAGTACTGGAAGCATTGCGCCACATCTCAGGACTAGTAACGCTTTAAACAGTCTACGCTTTGCACCTCTCCTCGGAGTCGAGTAACAATATGCGACGCACAGTGGCACGTTTATTGTACCCCTTAGACCGTCACATTGACATTGAAACACAGAAACGGCATCGCTATTGAATACTACTGGAAGCATTGCGCCACATCTCAGGACTAGTAACGCTTTAAACAGTCTAGCTTTGCACCTCTCCTTGGAGTGAAGTAACAATATGCGACGCACAGTGGCACGTTTATTGTATCCCTTAGACCGTCACATTGACATCGAAACACAGTAACTGCATCGCTATTGAATACTACTGGAAGCATTGCGCCACATCTCAGGACTAGTAACGCTTTAAACAGTCTACGCTTTGCATCTCTCCTTGGAGTCGAGTAACAATATGCGACGCACAGTGGCAGTTTTATTGTATCCCTTGGACCTTCACATTGACATTGAAACACTGAAACTGCATCGCTATTGAATACTATTGGAAGCATTGCGCCACATCTCAGGACTAGTAACGCTTTAAACAGTCTACGCTTTGAACCTCTCCTTGGAGTCGAATAACAATTTGCGACGCACAGCGGCAGTCTTATTGTACCGCTTGGACCTTCACATTGACATTGAAACACAGAAACTGCATCGCTATTGAACAGTACTGGAAGCATTGCGCCACATCTCAGGACTAGTAACGCTTTAAACAGTCTACGTTTTGCACCTCTCCTCGGAGTCGAGTAACAATATGCGACGCACAGTGGCACGTTTATTGTATCCCTTAGACCGTCACATTGACATTGAAACACAGAAACGGCATCGCTATTGAATACTACTGGAAGCATTGCGCCACATCTCAGAACTAGTAAAGCTTTAAACAGTCTACGCTTTGCACCTCTCCTTGGAGTCGAGTAACAATATGCGACGCAAAGTGGCAGTTTTATTGTATCTCTTAGACCTTCACATTGACATTGAAACACAGAAACTGCATCGCTATTGAATACTACTGGAGGCATTGCGCCACATCTCAGGACTAGTAACGCTTTACACAGTCTACGCTTTGCATCTCTCCTTGGAGTCGAGTAACAATATGCGACCCACAGTGGCAATTTTATTGTATCCCTTGGACCTTCACATTGACATTGAAACACAGAAACTGCATCGCTATTGAACAGTACTGGAAGCATTGCGCCACATCTCAGGACTAGTCACGCTTTAAACAGTCTACGTTTTGCACCTCTCCCCGGAGTCGAGTAACAATATGCGACGCACAGTGGCACGTTTATTGTATCCCTTAGACCGTCACATTGACATTGAAACACAGAAACGGCATCGCTATTGAATACTACTGGAAGCATTGCGCCACATCTCAGGATTAGTAAAGCTTTTAACAGTCTATGCTTTGCACGTTTCCTTGGAGTCGAGTAACAATATGTGACGCACAGTGGCACGTTTATTGCATCCCTTAGACATTCACATTGACATTCAAACACAGAAACTGCATCGCTATTGAATACTACTGGAAGCATTGCGCCGCATCTCAGGACTAGTAACGCTTTAAACAGTCTACGATTTGCTCCTCTCCTTGGAGTCGAGTAACAATATGCGACGCACAGTGGCACGTTTATTGTATCCCTTAGACCGTCACATTGACACTGAAACACAGAAACTGCATCGATATTGAATACTACTGGAAGCATTGCGCCACATCTCAGGACTAGTAACGCTTTAAACATTCTTCACTTTGCACCTCTCCTTGGAGTCGAGTAATAATATGCGACGCACATTGGCACGTTTATTGTATCCCCTAGACCGTCACATTGACATTGAAAAACAGAAACTGCATCGCTATTGAATATTACTGGAAGCATTGCGCCACATCTCAGGACTAGTAACCCTTTAAACAGTCTACGTTTTGCACGTCTCCTTGGAGTCGAGTAACAATTTGCGACGCACAGTGGCAGTTTTATTGTATCCCTTGGACCTTCACATTGACATTGAAACAAAGAAACTGCATCGTTATTGAACAGTACTGGAAGCATTGAGCCACATCTCAGGACTAGTAACGCTTTAAACAGTCTATGTTTTGAACCTCTCCTTGGAGTCGAGTAACAATATTCGACGCACAGTGGCAGTTTTGTTATATCCCTTGGACTTTCACATTGACATTGAAACACAGAAACTGCATCGCTATTGAACACTACTGGAAGCATTGCGCCACATCTCAGGACTAGTAACGCTTTAAACAGTCTACGCTTTCCACCTCTCCTCAGAGTCGAGTAACAATATGCGACGCACAGTGACACGTTTATTGTATCCATTAGACCGTCACATTGACATTGAAACACAGAAACTGCATCGCTATTGAACAGTACTGGATGCATTGCGCCACATCTCAGGACTAGTCCCGCTTTAAACAGTCTACGTTTTGCACCTCTCCTCGGAGTCGAGTAACAATATGCAACGCACCGTGGCACGTTCATAGTATCCCTTAGACCATCACATTGAAATTAAACACAGAAACTGCATCGCTATTGAATACTACTGGAAGCATTGCGCCACATCTCAGGACTAGTAACGCTTTAAACAGTCTACGCTTTGCACATGTCCTTGGAGTCGAGTAACAATATGCGATGCACAGTGCCACGTATATTGAATCCCTTAGAGCGTCACATTGACATTGAAACGCAGAAACTGCATCGCAATTGAATACTACTGGAAGCATTGCGCCACATCTCAGGACTAGTAAAGCTTTTACAGTCTATGCTTTGCACGTTTCCTTGGAGTCGAGTAACAATATGCGACGCACAGTGGCACGTTTATTGTATCCCTCAGACCGTCACATTGACATTGAAACTCAGAAACTGCATCGCTATTGAATACTACTGGAAGCATTGCGCCATATCTCAAGACTAGTAACGTTTTAAACAGTCTTCACTTTGCACCTCTCCTTGGAGACGAGTAATAATATGCGCGCACATTGTCACGTTTATTGTATCCCTTAGACCGTCACATTGACATTGAAACACAGAAACTGCATCGATATTGAATACTACTGGAAGCATTGCGCCATATCTCAGGACTAGTAACGCTTTAAACAGTCTTCACTTTGCACCTCTCCTTGGAGTCGAGTAATAATATGCGACGCCCATTGGCACATTTATTGTATCCCTTAGACCGTCACATTGACATTGAAACATAGAAACTGCATCGCTATTGAATACTACTGGAAGCATTGCGCCACATCTCAGGACTAGTCCCGCTTTAAACAGTCTACGTTTTGCACCTCTCCTCGGAGTCGAGTAACAATATGCAACGCACCGTGGCACGTTCATTGTATCCCTTAGACCATCACATTGAAATTAAACACAGAAACTGCATCGCTATTGAATACTACTGGAAGCATTGCGCCACATCTGAGGACTAGTAACGCTTTAAACAGTCTAGCTTTGCACCTCTCCTTGGAGTGAAGTAACAATATGCGAAGCACAGTGGCACGTTTATTGTATCCCTTAGACCGTCACATTGACATTGAAACAAAGTAACTGCATCGCTATTGAATACAACTGGATGCATTGCGCCACATCTCAGGACTAGTAACGCTTTAAACAGTCTACGCTTTGCATCTCTCCTTGGAGTCGAGTAACAATATGCGATGCACAGTGGCAGTTTTGTTATATCCCTTGGACCTTCACATTGACATTGAAACACAGAAACTGCATCGCTATTGAACACTACTGGAAGCATTGCGCCACATCTCAGGACTAGTAACGCTTTAAACAGTCTACGCCTTCCACCTCTCCTCGGAGTCGAGTAACAATATGCGACGCACAGTGGCACGTTTATTGTATCCTTTAGACCGTCACATTGACATTGAAACACAGAAACGGCATCGCTATTGAATACTACTGCAAGCATTGCGCCACATCTCAGGACTAGTAACGCTTTAAACAGTCTACGCTTTGCACCTCTCCTTGGAGTCGAGTAACAATATGCGATGCAAAGTGGCAGTTTTATTGTATCCCTTGGACCTTCACATCGACATTGAAACACTGAAACTGCATCGCTATTGAATACTATTGGAAGCATTGCGCCACATCTCAGGACTAGTAACGCTTTAAACAGTCTACGCTTTGTACCTCTCCTCGGAGTCGAATAACAATTTGCGACGCACAGCGGCAGTCTTATTGTATCGCTTGGACCTTCACATTGACATTGAAACACAGAAACTGCATCGCTATTGAACACTACTGGATGCATTGCGCCACATCTCAGGACTAGTCCCGCTTTAAACAGTCTACGTTTTGCACCTCTCCTCGGAGTCGAGTAACAATATGCGACGCCCATTGGCACATTTATTGTATCCCTTAGACCGTCACATTGACATTGAAACATAGAAACTGCATCGCTATCGAATACTACTGGAAGCATTGCGCCACATCTCAGGACTAGTCCCGCTTTAAACAGTCTACGTTTTGCACCTCTCCTCGGAGTCGAGTAACAATATGCAACGCACCGTGGCACGTTCATTGTATCCCTTAGACCATCACATTGAAGTTAAACACAGAAACTGCATCGCTATTGAATACTACTGGAAGCATTGCGCCACATCTGAGGACTAGTAACGCTTTAAACAGTCTAGCTTTGCACCTCTCCTTGGAGTGAAGTAACAATATGCGACGCACAGTGGCACGTTTATTGTATCCCTTAGACCGTCACATTGACATTGAAACAAAGTAACTGCATCGCTATTGAATACTACTGGAAGCATTGCGCCACATCTCAGGACTAGTAACGCTTTAAACAGTCTATGATTTGGACCTCTCCTTGGAGTGGAATAACAATTTGCGACGCACAGTGGCAGTCTTCTTGTATCGCTTGGACCTTCACATTGACATTGAAACACAGAATCTGCATCGCTATGGAATACTACTGGAAGCATCGCGCCACATCACAGGACTAGTAACGCTTTAAACAGTCTGCGTTTTGCACCTCTCCTTGGAGTCGAGTAACAATATGCGACGCACAGTGGCAGTTTTGTTATATCCCTTGGACCTTCACATTGACATTGAAACACAGAAACTGCATCGCTATTGAACACTACTGGAAGCATTGCGCCACATCTCAGGACTAGTAACGCTTTAAACAGTCTACGCCTTCCACCTCTCCTCGGAGTCGAGTAACAATATGCGACGCACAGTGGCACGTTTATTGTATCCTTTAGACCGTCACATTGACATTGAAACACAGAAACGGCATCGCTATTGAATACTACTGCAAGCATTGCGCCACATCTCAGGACTAGTAACGCTTTAAACAGTCTACGCTTTGCACCTCTCCTTGGAGTCGAGTAACAATATGCGATGCAAAGTGGCAGTTTTATTGTATCCCTTGGACCTTCACATCGACATTGAAACACTGAAACTGCATCGCTATTGAATACTATTGGAAGCATTGCGCCACATCTCAGGACTAGTAACGCTTTAAACAGTCTACGCTTTGTACCTCTCCTCGGAGTCGAATAACAATTTCCGACGCACAGCGGCAGTCTTATTGTATCGCTTGGACCTTCACATTGACATTGAAACACAGAAACTGCATCGCTATTGAACACTACTGGATGCATTGCGCCACATCTCAGGACTAGTCCCGCTTTAAACAGTCTACGTGTTGCACCTCTCCTCGGAGTCGAGTAACAATATGCGACGCACAGTGGCACGTTTATTGTATCCCTTAGACCGTCACATTGATATTGAAACACAGAAACGGCATCGCTATTGAATACTACTGGAAGCATTGCGCCACATCTCAGAACTAGTAACGCTTTAAACAGTCTACGCTTTGCACCTCTCCTTGGAGTCGAGTAACAATATGCGACGCAAAGTGGCAGTTTTATTGTATCTCTTGGACCTTCACATTGACATTGAAACAGAGAAAATGCATCGCTATTGAATACTACTGGAGGCATTGCGCCACATCTCAGGACTAGTAACGCTTTACACAGTCTACGTTTTGCATCTCTCCTTGGAGTCGAGTAACAATATGCGACGCACAGCGGCAGTTTTATTGTATCTCTTGGACCTTCACATTGACATTGAAACACAGAAACTGCATCGCTATTGAATGCTACTGGAAGCATTGCGCCACATCTCCGGACTAGTCACGCTTTAAACAGTCTACGTTTTGCACCTCTCCCCGGAGTCGAGTAACAATATGCGATGCACAGTGGCACGTTTATTGTATCCCTTAGACCGTCACATTGACATTGAAACACAGAAACGGCATCGCTATTGAATACTACTGGAAGCATTGCGCCACATCTCAGAACTAGTAACGCTTTAAACAGTCTACGCTTTGCACCTCTCCTTGGAGTTGAGTAACAATATGCGACGCAAAGTGGCAGTTTTATTGTATCCCTTGGACTTTCACATTGACATTGAAACACAGAAACTGCATCGCTATTGAATACTACTGGAAGCATTGCGCCACATCTCAGGACTAGTAACGCTTGAAACAGTCTATGCTTTGCACCTCTCCTTGGAGTCGAGTAACAATATGCGACGCACAGTGGCACGTTTATTGTATCCCTTAGACCGTCACATTGACATTGAAACACTGAAACTGCATCGCTATTGAATACTACTGGAAGCATTGCGCCACATCTCAGGACTAGTAACGCTTTAAACAGTCTACGTTTTGCACATGTCCTTGGAGTCGAGTAACAACATGCGACGCCAGTGGCACGTTTATTGTATCCCTTAGACTGTCACATTGACATTGAAACACAGAAACTGCATCGCTATTGAATACTACTGGAAGCATTGCGCCACATCTCAGGACTAGTAACGCTTTAAACAGTCTACGCTTTGCATCTCTCCTTGGAGTCGAGTAACAGTATGCAACGCACCGTGGCACGTTTATTGTATACCTTAGACCGTCACATTGAAATTGAAACACAGAAACTGCATCGCTATTGAATACTACTGGAAGCATTGCGCCGCAATTCAGGACTAGTTACGCTTTAAACAGTCTACGCTTTGCACCTCTCCTTGGAGTCGAGTAACAATATGCGACGCACCGTGGCACGTTTATTGTATCCCTTAGACCGTCACATTGACATTGAAACACAGAAACTGCATCGATATTGAATACTACTGGAAGCATTGCGCCACATCTCAGGACTAGTAACGCTTTAAACAGTCTACGCTTTACATCTCTCCTTGGAGTCGAGTAACAATATGCGACGTGCAGTAGCAGTTTTATTGTATCCCTTGGACCTTCACATTGACATTGAAACACAGAAACTGCATCGCTATTGAATACTACTGGAAGCATTGCACTACATCTCAGGACTAGTAACGCTTTAAACAGTCTACGCTTTGCACATGTCCTTGGAGTCTTGTAACAATATGCGATGCACAGTGGCATGTATATTGTATCCCTTAGAGCGTCACATTGACATTGAAACGCAGAAACTGCATCGCTATTGAATACTACTGGAAGCATTGCGCCACATCTCAGGACTAGTAAAGCTTTTAACAGTCTATGCTTTGCACGATTCCTTGGAGTCGAGTAACAATATGCGACGCTCAGTGGCACGTTTATTGTATCCCTTAGACCGTCACATTGACATAGAAACACAGAAACTGCATCGCTATTGAATACTACTGGAAGCATTACGCCGCATCTCAGGACTAGTAACGCTTTAACCAGTCTACGATTTGCACCTCTCCTTGGAGTCGAGTAACAATATGCGACGCACAGTGGCACATTTATTGTATCCCTTAGACCGTCACATTGACATTGAAACACAGAAACTGCATCGATATTGAATACTACTGGAAGCATTGCGCCACATCTCAGGACCAGTAACGTTTTAAACAGTCTTCGCTTTGCACCTCTCCTTGGAGTCGAGTAATAATATGCGACGCACATTGGCACGTTTATTGTATCCGTTAGACCGTCACATTGACATTGAAACACAGAAACTGTATCGCTATTGAATACTACTGGAAGCATTGCGCCACATCTCAGGACTAGTAACGCTTTAAACAGTCTACGTTTTGCACGTCTCCTTGGAGTCGAGTAACAATTTGCGACGCACAGTGGCAGTTTTATTGTATCCCTTGGACCTTCACATTGACATTGAAACAAAGAAACTGCATCGCTATTCAACAGAACTGGAAGCATTGCGCCACATCTCAGGACTAGTAACGCTTTAAACAGTCTAGCTTTGCACCTCTCCTTGGAGTCGAGTAACAATATGCGACGCACAGTGGCACGTTTATTGTATCCCTTAGACCGTCACATTGACATTGAAACACAGAAACTGCATCGCTATTGAATACTACTGGAAGCATTGCGCCACATCTCAGGACTAGTAACGCTTTAAACAGTCTACGCTTTGCATCTCTCCTTGGAGTCGAGTAACAATATGCGACGCGCAGTGGCAGTTTTATTGTATCCCTTGGACCTTCACATTGACATTGAAACACATAAACTGAATCGCTATTGAATACTACTGGAAGCATTGCGCCACATCTCAGGACTAGTAACGCTTTAAACAGTCTATGCTTTGGACCTCTCCTTGGAGTCGAATAACAATTTGCGACGCACAGTGGCAGTCTTATTGTATCGCTTGGACCTTCACATTGACATTGAAACACAAAAACTGCATCGCTATTGAATACTACTGGAAGCAAATCGCCACATCTCAGGACTAGTAACGCTTTAAACAGTCTACGTTTTGCACCTCTCCTTGGAGTCGAGTAACAATATGCGACGCACAGTGGCAGTTTTGTTATATCCCTTGGACCTTCACATTGACATTGAAACACAGAAACTGCATCGCTATAGAATACTACTGGAAGCATTGCGCCACATCTCAGGACTAGTAAAGCTTTTAACAGTCTATGCTTTGCACGATTCCTTGGAGTCGAGTAACAATATGCGACGCTCAGTGGCACGTTTATTGTATCCCTTAGACCGTCACATTGACATAGAAACACAGAAACTGCATCGCTATTGAATACTACTGGAAGCATTACGCCGCATCTCAGGACTAGTAACGCTTTAACCAGTCTACGATTTGCACCTCTCCTTGGAGTCGAGTAACAATATGCGACGCACAGTGGCACATTTATTGTATCCCTTAGACCGTCACATTGACATTGAAACACAGAAACTGCATCGATATTGAATACTACTGGAAGCATTGCGCCACATCTCAGGACCAGTAACGTTTTAAACAGTCTTCGCTTTGCACCTCTCCTTGGAGTCGAGTAATAATATGCGACGCACATTGGCACGTTTATTGTATCCGTTAGACCGTCACATTGACATTGAAACACAGAAACTGTATCGCTATTGAATACTACTGGAAGCATTGCGCCACATCTCAGGACTAGTAACGCTTTAAACAGTCTACGTTTTGCACGTCTCCTTGGAGTCGAGTAACAATTTGCGACGCACAGTGGCAGTTTTATTGTATCCCTTGGACCTTCACATTGACATTGAAACAAAGAAACTGCATCGCTATTCAACAGAACTGGAAGCATTGCGCCACATCTCAGGACTAGTAACGCTTTAAACAGTCTAGCTTTGCACCTCTCCTTGGAGTCGAGTAACAATATGCGACGCACAGTGGCACGTTTATTGTATCCCTTAGACCGTCACATTGACATTGAAACACAGAAACTGCATCGCTATTGAATACTACTGGAAGCATTGCGCCACATCTCAGGACTAGTAACGCTTTAAACAGTCTACGCTTTGCATCTCTCCTTGGAGTCGAGTAACAATATGCGACGCGCAGTGGCAGTTTTATTGTATCCCTTGGACCTTCACATTGACATTGAAACACATAAACTGAATCGCTATTGAATACTACTGGAAGCATTGCGCCACATCTCAGGACTAGTAACGCTTTAAACAGTCTATGCTTTGGACCTCTCCTTGGAGTCGAATAACAATTTGCGACGCACAGTGGCAGTCTTATTGTATCGCTTGGACCTTCACATTGACATTGAAACACAAAAACTGCATCGCTATTGAATACTACTGGAAGCAAATCGCCACATCTCAGGACTAGTAACGCTTTAAACAGTCTACGTTTTGCACCTCTCCTTGGAGTCGAGTAACAATATGCGACGCACAGTGGCAGTTTTGTTATATCCCTTGGACCTTCACATTGACATTGAAACACAGAAACTGCATCGCTATTGAATACTACTGGAAGCATTGCGCCACATCTCAGGACTAGTAACGCTTTAAACAGTCTATGCTTTCCACCTCTTCTCGGAGTCGTGTAAGAATATGCGACGCACAGTGGCACGTTTATTGTATCCTTTAGACCGTCACATTGACATTGAAACACAGAAACGGCATCGCCATTGAATACTACTGGAAGCATTGCGCCACATCTCAGGACTAGTAACGCTTTAAACAGTCTATGCTTTGGACCTCTCCTTGGAGTCGAATAACAATTTGCGACGCACAGTGGCAGTCTTATTGTATCGCTTGGACCTTCACATTGACATTGAAACACAAAAACTGCATCGCTATTGAATACTACTGGAAGCAAATCGCCACATCTCAGGACTAGTAACGCTTTAAACAGTCTACGTTTTGCACCTCTCCTTGGAGTCGAGTAACAATATGCGACGCACAGTGGCAGTTTTGTTATATCCCTTGGACCTTCACATTGACATTGAAACACAAAAACTGCATCGCTATTGAATACTACTGGAAGCATTGCCTCCACATCTCAGGACTAGTAACGCTTTAAACAGACTACGTTTTGCACGTCCCCTTCGAGTCGAGTAACAATATGCGACGCACAGTGGCAGTTTCATTGTAACCCTTGGACCTTCACATTGACATTGAAACACAGAAACTGCAACGCTATTGAACAGTACTGGAAGCATTGCGCCACATCTCAGGACTAGTCACGCTTTAAACAGTCTACGTTTTGCACCTCTCCTCGGAGTCGAGTAACAATATGCGACGCACAGTGGCACGTTTATTGTATCCCTTAGACCGTCACATTGACATTGAAACACAGAAACGGCATCGCTATTGAATACTACTGGAAGCATTGCGCCACATCTCAGAACTAGTAAAGCTTTAAACAGTCTACGCTTTGCACCTCTCCTTGGAGTCGAGTAACAATATGCGACGCAAAGTGGCAGTTTTATTGTATCTCTTAGACCTACACATTGACATTGAAACACAGAAACTGCATCGCTATTGAATACTACTGGAGGCATTGCGCCACATCTCAGGACTAGTAACGCTTTACACAGTCTACGCTTTGCATCTCTCCTTGGAGTCGAGTAACAATATGCGACCCACAGTGGCAATTTTATTGTATCCCTTGGACCTTCACATTGACATTGAAACACAGAAACTGCATCGCTATTGAACAGTACTGGAAGCATTGCGCCACATCTCAGGACTAGAAACGCTTTAAACAGTCTACGCTTTGCACCTCTCCTCGGAGTCGAGTAACAATATGCAACGCACAGTGGCACGTTTATTGTACCCCTTAGAGCGTCACATTGACATTGAAACACAGAAACGGCATCGCTATTGAATACTACTGGAAGCATTGCGCCACATCTCAGGACTAGTAACGTTCTAAACAGTCTACGCTTTGCATCTCTCCTTGGAGTCGAGTAACAATATGCGAAGCACAGTGGCAGTTTTATTGTTACCCTTTGACCTTCACATTGACATTGAAACACAGAAACTGCATCGCTATTGAATACTACTGGAAGCATTGCGCCACATCTCAGGACTAGTAACGCTTTAAACAGTCTGCGTTTTGCACCTCTCCTTGGAGTCGAGTAACAATATGCGACGCACAGTGGCAGTTTTGTTATATCCCTTGGACCTTCACATTGACATTGAAACACAGAAACTGCATCGCTATTGAACACTACTGGAAGCGTTGCGCCACATCTCAGGACTAGTAACGCTTTAAACAGTGAACGCCTACCACCTCTCCTCGGAGTCGAGTAACAGTATGCGTTGCACAGTGGCACGTTTATTGTATCCTTTAGACCGTCACAGTGACATTGAAACACAGAAACGGCATCGCTATTGAATACTACTGCAAGCATTGCGCCACATCTCAGGACTACTAACGCTTTAAACAGTCTATGCTTTGCACCTCTCCTTGGAGTCGAGTAACAATATGCGATGCAAAGTGGCAGTTTTATTGTATCCCTTGGACATTCACATTGACATTGAAACACTGAAACTGCATCGCTATTGAATACTATTGGAAGCATTGCGCCACATCTCAGGACTAGTAACGGTTTAAACAGTCTACGCTTTGTACCTCTCCTCGGAGTAGAATAACAATTTGCGATGCACAGCGGCAGTCTTATTGTATCGCTTGGACCTTCACATTGACATTGAAACACAGAAACTGCATCGCTATTGAACAGTACTGGATGCATTGCGCCACATCTCAGGACTAGTCCCGCTTTAAACAGTCTACGTTTTGCACCTCTCCTCGGAGTCGAGTAACAATATGCGACGCACAGTGGCACGTTTATTGTATCCCTTAGACCGTCACATTGACATTGAAACACAGAAACGGCATCGCCATTGAATACTACTGGAAGCATTGCGCCACATCTCAGAACTAGTAACGCTTTAAACAGTCTACGCTTTGCACCTCTCCTTCGAGTCGAGTAACAATATGCGACGCAAAGTGGCAGTTTTATTGTATCTCTTGGACCTTCACATTGACATTGAAACAGAGAAAATGCATCGCTATTGAATACTACTGGAGGCATTGCGCCACATCTCAGGACTAGTAACGCTTTACACAGTCTACGTTTTGCATCTCTCCTTGGAGTCGAGTAACAATATGCGACACACAGCGGCAGTTTTATTGTATCTCTTGGACCTTCACATTGACATTGAAACACAGAAACTGCATCGCTATTGAATGCTACTGGAAGCATTGCGCCACATCTCCGGACTAGTCACGCTTTAAACAGTCTACGTTTTGCACATGTCCTTGGAGTCGAGTAACAATATGCGACGCACATTGGCACGTTTATTGTATCCCTTAGACTGTCACATAGACATTGAAACACAGAAACTGCATCGCTATTGAATACTACTGGAAGCATTGCGCCACATCTCAGGACTAGTAACGCTTTAAACAGTCTACGCTTTGCATCTCTCCTTGGAGTCGAGTAACAGTATGCAACGCACCGTGGCACGTTTATTGTATACCTTAGACCGTCACATTGAAATTGAAACACAGAAACTGCATCGCTATTGAATACTACTGGAAGCATTGCGCCGCAATTCAGGACTAGTTACACTTTAAACAGTCTACGCTTTGCACCTCTCCTTGGAGTCGAGTAACAATATGCGACGCACCGTGGCCCGTTTATTGTATCCCTTAGACCGTCACATTGACATTGAAACACAGAAACTGCATCGATATTGAATACTACTGGAAGCATTGCGCCACATCTCAGGACTAGTAACGCTTTAAACAGTCTACGCTTTACATCTCTCCATGGAGTCGAGTAACAATATGCGACGTGCAGTAGCAGTTTTATTGTATCCCTTGGACCTTCACATTGACATTGAAACACAGAAACTGCATCGCTATTGAATGCTACTGGAAGCATTGCGCCACATCTCCGGACTAGTAACGCTTTAAACAGTCTACGCTTTGCACCTCTCCTTGGAGTCCAGTAACAATATGCGACGCACAGGGGCACGTTTATTGTATCCCTGAGACCTTCACATTGACATTGAAACACAGAAACAGCATCGCTATTGAACACTACTGGAAGCAATGCGCCACATCTCAGGACTAGTAACGCTTTAAACAGTCTACGCTTTGCACCTCTCCTTGGAGTCGAGTAACATTATGCGATGCACAGTGGCACGTTTATTGTATCCCTTAGACCGTCACATTGACATTGTAACACTGAAACTGCATCGCTATTGAATACTACTGGAAGCATTGCGCCACATCTCAGGACTAGTAACGCTTTAAACAGTCTACGCTTTGCACCTCTCCTTGGAGTCGAGTAACAATATGCGACGCACAGTGGCAAGTTTATTGTATCCCCTAGACTGTCACATTGACATTGAAACACGGAAACTGCATCGCTATTGAATACTACTGGAAGCATTGCGCCACATCTCAGGACTAGTAACGCTTTAAACAGTCTACGGTATGCATCTCTCCTTGGAGTCGAGTAACAATATGCAACGCACCGTGGCACGTTTATTGTATCCCTTAGACCGTGACATTGAAATTGAAACACAGAAACTGCATCGCTATTGAATACTACTGGAAGCATTGCACTACATCTCAGGACTAGTAACGCTTTAAACAGTCTACTCTTTGCACATGTCCTTGGAGTCTTGTAACAATATGCGATGCACAGTGGCAAGTATATTGTATCCCTTAGAGCGTCACACTGACATTGAAACGCAGAAACTGCATCGCTATTGAATACTACTGGAAGCATTGCGCCACATCTCAGGACTAGTAAAGCTTTTAACAGTCTATGCTTTGCACGATTCCTTGGAGTCGAGTAACAATATGCGACGCTCAGTTGGACGTTTATTGTATCCCTTAGACCGTCACATTGACATAGAAACACAGAATCTGCATCGCTATTGAATACTACTGGAAGCATTGCGCCGCATCTCAGGACTAGTAACGCTTTAACCAGTCTACGATTTGCACCTCTCCTTGGAGTCGAGTAACAATATGCGATTCACAGTGGCACATTTATTGTATCCCTTAGACCGTCACATTGACATTGAAACACAGAAACTGCATCGATATTGAATACTACTGGAAGCATTGCGCCACATCTCAGGACCAGTAACGTTTTAAACAGTCTTCACTTTGCACCTCTCCTTGGAGTCGAGTAATAATATGCGACGCACATTGGCACGTTTATTGTATCCCTTAGACCGTCACATTGACATTGAAACACAGAAACTGTATCGCTATTGAATACTACTGGAAGCATTGCGCCACATCTCAGGACTAGTAACGCTTTAAACAGTCTACGTTTTGGACGTCTCCTTGGAGTCGAGTAACAATTTGCGACGCACAGTGGCAGTTTTATTGTATCCCTTGGACCTTCACATTGACATTGAAACAAAGAAACTGCATCGCTATTCAACAGAACTGGAAGCATTGCGCCACATCTCAGGACTAGTAACGCTTTAAACAGTCTACGCTTTGAACCTCTCCTCGGAGTCGAGTAACAATATGCGACACACAGTGGCACGTTTATTGTATCCCTTAGACCGTCACATTGACATTGAAACACAGAAACGGCATCGCTATTGAATACTACTGGAGGCATTGCGCCACATCTCAGGACTAGTAACGCTTTAAACAGTCTAGCTTTGCACCTCTCCTTGGAGTCGAGTAACAATATGCGACGCACAGTGGCACGTTTATTGTATCCCTTAGACCGTCACATTGACATTGAAACACAGAAACTGCATCGCTATTGAATACTACTGGAAGCCTTGCGCCACATCTCAGGACTAGTAACGCTTTAAACAGTCTACGCTTTGCATCTCTCCTTGGAGTCGAGTAACAATATGCGACGCGCAGTGGCAGTTTTATTGTATCCCTTGGACCTTCACATTGACATTGAAACACATAAACTGCATCGCTATTGAATACTACTGGAAGCATTGCGCCACATCTCAGGACTAGTAACGCTTTAAACAATCTATGCTTTGGACCTCTCCTTGGAGTCGAATAACAATTTGCGACGCACAGTGGCAGTCTTATTGTATCGCTTGGACCTTCACATTGACATTGAAACACAGAAACTGCATCGCTATTGAATACTACTGGAAGCATATCGCCACATCTCAGGACTAGTAACGCTTTAAACAGTCTACGTTTTGCACCTCTCCTTGGAGTCGAGTAACAATATGCGACGCACAGTGGCAGTTTTGTTACATCCCTTGGACCTTCACATTGACATTGAAACACAGAAACTGCATCGCTATTGAAGACTACCGGAAGCATTGCGCCACATCTCAGGACTAGTAACGCTTTAAACAGTCTTCGCTTTCCACCTCTCCTTGGAGTCGAGTAATAATATGCGACGCACATTGGCACGTTTATTGTATCCCTTAGACCGTCACATTGACATTGAAACACAGAAACTGTATCGCTATTGAATACTACTGGAAGCATTGCGCCACATCTCAGGACTAGTAACGCTTTAAACAGTCTACGTTTTGGACGTCTCCTTGGAGTCGAGTAACAATTTGCGACGCACAGTGGCAGTTTTATTGTATCTCTTAGACCTACACATTGACATTGAAACACAGAAACTGCATCCCTATTGAATACTACTGGAGGCATTGCGCCACATCTCAGGACTAGTAACGCTTTACACAGTTTACGCTTTGCATCTCTCCTTGGAGTCGAGTAACAATATGCGACCCACAGTGGCAATTTTATTGTATCCCTTGGACCTTCACATTGACATTGAAACACAGAAACTGCATCGCTATTGAACAGTACTGGAAGCATTGCGCCACATCTCAGGACTAGAAACGTTCTAAACAGTCTACGCTTTGCATCTCTCCTTGGAGTCGAGTAACAGTATGCGAAGCACAGTGGCAGTTTTATTGTTACCCTTGGACCTTCACATTGACATTGAAACACAGAAACTGCATCGCTATTGAATACTACTGGAAGCATTGCGCCACATCTCAGGACTAGTAACGCTTTAAACAGTCTGCGTTTTGCACCTCTCCTTGGAGTCGAGTAACAATATGCGACGCACAGTGGCAGTTTTGTTATATCCCTTGGACCTTCACATTGACATTGAAACACAGAAACTGCATCGCTATTGAACACTACTGGAAGCATTGCGCCACATCTCAGGACTAGTAACGCTTTAAACAGTCTACGACTTCCACCTCTCCTCGGAGTCGAGTAACAGTATGCGTTGCACAGTGGCACGTTTATTGTATCCTTTAGACCGTCACAGTGACATTGAAACACAGAAACGGCATCGCTATTGAATACTACTGCAAGCATTGCGCCACATCTCAGGACTACTAACGCTTTAAACAGTCTATGCTTTGCACCTCTCCTTGGAGTCGAGTAACAATATGCGATGCAAAGTGGCAGTTTTATTGTATCCCTTGGACATTCACATTGACATTGAAATACTGAAACTGCATCGCTATTGAATACTATTGGAAGCATTGCGCCACATCTCAGGACTAGTAACGCTTTAAACAGTCTACGCTTTGTACCTCTCCTCGGAGTAGAATAACAATTTGCGATGCACAGCGGCAGTCTTATTGTATCGCTTGGACCTTCACATTGACATTGAAACACAGAAACTGCATCGCTATTGAACAGTACTGGATGCATTGCGCCACATCTCAGGACTAGTCCCGCTTTAAACAGTCTACGTTTTGCACCTCTCCTCGGAGTCGAGTAACAATATGCGACGCACAGTGGCACGTTTATTGTATCCCTTAGACCGTCACATTGACATTGAAACACAGAAACGGCATCGCCATTGAATACTACTGGAAGCATTGCGCCACATCTCAGAACTAGTAACGCTTTAAACAGTCTACGCTTTGCACCTCTCCTTCGAGTCGAGTAACAATATGCGACGCAAAGTGGCAGTTTTATTGTATCTCTTGGACCTTCACATTGACATTGAAACAGAGAAAATGCATCGCTATTGAATACTACTGGAGGCATTGCGCCACATCTCAGGACTAGTAACGCTTTACACAGTCTACGTTTTGCATCTCTCCTTGGAGTCGAGTAACAATATGCGACACACAGCGGCAGTTTTATTGTATCTCTTGGACCTTCACATTGACATTGAAACACAGAAACTGCATCGCTATTGAATGCTACTGGAAGCATTGCGCCACATCTCCGGACTAGTCACGCTTTAAACAGTCTACGTTTTGCACATGTCCTTGGAGTCGAGTAACAATATGCGACGCACATTGGCACGTTTATTGTATCCCTTAGACTGTCACATAGACATTGAAACACAGAAACTGCATCGCTATTGAATACTACTGGAAGCATTGCGCCACATCTCAGGACTAGTAACGCTTTAAACAGTCTACGCTTTGCATCTCTCCTTGGAGTCGAGTAACAGTATGCAACGCACCGTGGCACGTTTATTGTATACCTTAGACCGTCACATTGAAATTGAAACACAGAAACTGCATCGCTATTGAATACTACTGGAAGCATTGCGCCGCAATTCAGGACTAGTTACACTTTAAACAGTCTACGCTTTGCACCTCTCCTTGGAGTCGAGTAACAATATGCGACGCACCGTGGCCCGTTTATTGTATCCCTTAGACCGTCACATTGACATTGAAACACAGAAACTGCATCGATATTGAATACTACTGGAAGCATTGCGCCACATCTCAGGACTAGTAACGCTTTAAACAGTCTACGCTTTACATCTCTCCATGGAGTCGAGTAACAATATGCGACGTGCAGTAGCAGTTTTATTGTATCCCTTGGACCTTCACATTGACATTGAAACACAGAAACTGCATCGCTATTGAATGCTACTGGAAGCATTGCGCCACATCTCCGGACTAGTAACGCTTTAAACAGTCTACGCTTTGCACCTCTCCTTGGAGTCCAGTAACAATATGCGACGCACAGGGGCACGTTTATTGTATCCCTTAGACCTTCACATTGACATTGAAACACAGAAACAGCATCGCTATTGAACACTACTGGAAGCATTGCGCCACATCTCAGGATTAGTAACGCTTTAAACAGTCTACGCTTTGCACCTCTCCCTGGAGTCGAGTAACATTATGCGATGCACAGTGGCACGTTTATTGTATCCCTTAGACCGTCACATTGACATTGTAACACTGAAACTGCATCGCTATTGAATACTACTGGAAGCATTGCGCCACATCTCAGGACTAGTAACGCTTTAAACAGTCTACGCTTTGCACCTCTCCTTGGAGTCGAGTAACAATATGCGACGCACAGTGGCAAGTTTATTGTATCCCCTAGACTGTCACATTGACATTGAAACACGGAAACTGCATCGCTATTGAATACTACTGGAAGCATTGCGCCACATCTCAGGACTAGTAACGCTTTAAACAGTCTACGGTATGCATCTCTCCTTGGAGTCGAGTAACAATATGCAACGCACCGTGGCACGTTTATTGTATCCCTTAGACCGTGACATTGAAATTGAAACACAGAAACTGCATCGCTATTGAATACTACTGGAAGCATTGCACTACATCTCAGGACTAGTAACGCTTTAAACAGTCTACTCTTTGCACATGTCCTTGGAGTCTTGTAACAATATGCGATGCACAGTGGCAAGTATATTGTATCCCTTAGAGCGTCACACTGACATTGAAACGCAGAAACTGCATCGCTATTGAATACTACTGGAAGCATTGCGCCACATCTCAGGACTAGTAAAGCTTTTAACAGTCTATGCTTTGCACGATTCCTTGGAGTCGAGTAACAATATGCGACGCTCAGTTGCACGTTTATTGTATCCCTTAGACCGTCACATTGACATAGAAACACAGAATCTGCATCGCTATTGAATACTACTGGAAGCATTGCGCCGCATCTCAGGACTAGTAACGCTTTAACCAGTCTACGATTTTCACCTCTCCTTGGAGTCGAGTAACAATATGCGATTCACAGTGGCACATTTATTGTATCCCTTAGACCGTCACATTGACATTGAAACACAGAAACTGCATCGATATTGAATACTACTGGAAGCATTGCGCCACATCTCAGGACCAGTAACGTTTTAAACAGTCTTCACTTTGCACCTCTCCTTGGAGTCGAGTAATAATATGCGACGCACATTGGCACGTTTATTGTATCCCTTAGACCGTCACATTGACATTGAAACACAGAAACTGTATCGCTATTGAATACTACTGGAAGCATTGCGCCACATCTCAGGACTAGTAACGCTTTAAACAGTCTACGTTTTGGACGTCTCCTTGGAGTCGAGTAACAATTTGCGACGCACAGTGGCAGTTTTATTGTATCCCTTGGACCTTCACATTGACATTGAAACAAAGAAACTGCATCGCTATTCAACAGAACTGGAAGCATTGCGCCACATCTCAGGACTAGTAACGCTTTAAACAGTCTACGCTTTGCACCTCTCCTCGGAGTCGAGTAACAATATGCGACACACAGTGGCACGTTTATTGTATCCCTTAGACCGTCACATTGACATTGAAACACAGAAACGGCATCGCTATTGAATACTACTGGAGGCATTGCGCCACATCTCAGGACTAGTAACGCTTTAAACAGTCTAGCTTTGCACCTCTCCTTGGAGTCGAGTAACAATTTGCGACGCACAGTGGCACGTTTATTGTATCCCTTAGACCGTCACAGTGACATTGAAACACAGAAACTGCATCGCTATTGAATACTACTGGAAGCCTTGCGCCACATCTCAGGACTAGTAACGCTTTAAACAGTCTACGCTTTGCATCTCTCCTTGGAGTCGAGTAACAATATGCGACGCGCAGTGGCAGTTTTATTGTATCCCTTGGACCTTCACATTGACATTGAAACACATAAACTGCATCGCTATTGAATACTACTGGAAGCATTGCGCCACATCTCAGGACTAGTAACGCTTTAAACAATCTATGCTTTGGACCTCTCCTTGGAGTCGAATAACAATTTGCGACGCACAGTGGCAGTCTTATTGTATCGCTTGGACCTTCACATTGACATTGAAACACAGAAACTGCATCGCTATTGAATACTACTGGAAGCATATCGCCACATCTCAGGACTAGTAACGCTTTAAACAGTCTACGTTTTGCACCTCTCCTTGGAGTCGAGTAACTATATGCGACGCACAGTGGCAGTTTTGTTACATCCCTTGGACCTTCACATTGACATTGAAACACAGAAACTGCATCGCTATTGAAGACTACTGGAAGCATTGCGCCACATCTCAGGACTAGTAACGCTTTAAACAGTCTTCGCTTTCCACCTCTCCTCGGAGTCGAGTAAGAATATGCGACGCACAGTGGCACGTTTATTGTATCCTTTAGACCGTCACATTGACATTGAAACACAGAAACGGCATCGCTATTGAATACTACTGGAAGCATTGCGCCACATCTCAGGACTAGTAACGCTTCAAACAGTCTATGCTTTGCACCTTTCCTTGGAGTCGAGTAACAATATGCGATGCAAAGTGGCAGTTTTATTGTATCCCTTGGACCTTCACATTGACATTGAATTACAGAAACTGCATCGCTATTTAATACTACTGGAAGCATTGCGCCACATCTCAGGACTAGTAACGCTTTAAACAGTCTACGCTTTGAACCTCTCCTTGGAGTCGAATAACAATTTGCGACGCACAGAGGCAGTCGTATTGTATCGCTTGGACCTTCACATTGACATTGAAACACAAAAATTGCATCGCTATTGAATAGTACTGGAAGCATTGCCTCCACATCTCAGGACTAGTAACGCTTTAAACAGACTACGTTTTGCACGTCCCCTTGGAGTCGAGTAACAATATGCGACGCACAGTGGCAGTTTCATTGTAACCCTTGGACCTTCACATTGACATTGAAACACAGAAACTGCATCGCTATTGAACAGTACTGGAAGCATTGCGCCACATCTCAGGACTAGTCACGCTTTAAACAGTCTACGTTTTGCACCTCTCCTCGGAGTCGAGTAAGAAAATGCGACGCACAGTGGCACGTTTATTGTATCCCTTAGACCGTCACATTGACATTGAAACATAGAAACGGCATCGCTATTGAATACTACTGGAAGCATTGCGCCACATCTCAGAACTAGTAACGCTTTAAACAGACTACGCTTTGCTCCTCTCCTTGGAGTCGAGTAACAATATGCGACGCAAAGTGGCAGTTTTATTGTATCTCTTGGAGCTTCACATTGACATTGAAACACAGAAACTGCATCGCTATTGAATACCACTGGAGGCATTGCGCCACATCTCTGGACTAGTAACGCTTTACACAGTCTACGCTTTGCATCTCTCCTTGGAGTCGAGTAACAATATGTGACGCACAGTGGCAGTTTTATTGTATCCCTTGGACCTTCACATTGACATTGAAACACAGAAACTACATCGCTATTGAATGCTACTGGAAGCATTGCGCCACATCTCCGGACTAGTAACGCTTTAAACAGTCTACGCTTTGCACCACTCCATGGAGTCGAGTAACAATATGCGACGCACAGTGGCAGTTTTATTGTATTCCTTGGACCTTCACCTTGACATTGAAACACAGAAACTGCATCGCTATTGAATACTAGGGGAAGCATTGCGCCACATCTCAGGACTAGTAACGCTTTAAACAGTCTACGCTTTGCACCACACCTTGGAGTCGAGTAACAATATGCGACGCACAGTGGCACGTTTATTGTATCCCTTAGACCGTCACAATGAAATTGAAACACAGAAACTGCATCGCTATTGAATTCTACTGGAAGCATTGCGCCACATCTCAGGACTAGTAACGCTTTAAACAGTCTATGATTTGCACGTTTCCTAGGAGTCGAGTAACAATATGCGACGCACAGTGGCACGTTTATTGTATCCCTTAGACCGTCACAATGACATTGAAACACAGAAACTGCATCGCTATTGAATACTACTGGAAGCATTGCGCCGCATCTCAGGACCAGTAACGCTTTAAACGGTCTACGGTTTGCACCTCTCCTTGGAGTCGAGTAACAATATGCGACGCACAGTGGTAGTTTTATTGTATCCCTTGGACCTTCACTTTGACATTGAAACACAGAAACTCTATCGCTATTGAATACCACTGGAAGCATTTCGCCACAACTCAGAACTAGTAACGCTATAAACAGTCTACGCTTTGCACCCCTCCTTGGAGTCGAGTAACAATATGCGACGCACAGTGGCAGTTTTATTGTAATCCTTGGACCTTCACATTGACAATGAAACACAGAAACTGAATCGCTATTGAATACTACTGGAAGCATTGCGCCGCATCTCAGGACTAGTAACGCATTAAACAGTCTACGCTTTGCTACTCTCCTTGGAGTCAAATAACAATTTGCGACGCACAGTGGCAGTCTTATTGTATTGCTTGGACCTTCACATTGACATTGAAACACAGAAACTGTATCGCCATTGAATACTGCTGGAAGCATTGCGCCACATCTCAGGACTAGTAACGCTTTAAACAGTCTACGTTTTGCACCTCTCCATGGAGTCGAGTAACAATATGCGAAGTACAGTGGCACGCTTATTGTATCCCTTAGACCGTGACATTGACATTGAAACACAGAAACGGCATCACTATTGAATACTACTGGAAGCATTGTGCCACATTTCAGGACTAGTGACGCTTTAAACAGTCTACGCTTTGCACCTCTCCTTGGAGTCGAGTAACAATATGCGACGCACAGTGGGACGTTTATTGTATCCCTTAGACCGTCACATTGACATTGAAACACAGAAACTGCATCGCTATTGAATACTACTGGAGGCATTGCGCCACATCTCAGGACTAGTAACGCTTTAAACAGTCTTCACTTTGCGACTCTCCTTGGAGTCGAGTAACAATATGCGACGCAAATTGGCACGTTTATTGTATCCCTTAGACCGTCACATTGACATTGAAACACAGAAACTGCATCGCTATTGAATACTACTGGAAGCATTGCGCCACATCTCAGGACTAGTAACGCTTTAAACAGTCTACGCTTTGGACCTCTCCTTGGAGTTGAATAACAATATGCGACGCACCGTGGCAGTCTTATTGTATCGCTTGGACCTTCACATTGAAATTGAAACACAGAAACTGCATCGCTATTGAATACTACTGGAAGCATTGCGCCACATCTCAGGACTAGTAACGCTTTAAACAGTCTACGCTTTGCACATTTCCTTGGAGTCGAGCAACAATATGCGACGCACAGTGGCACGTTTATTGTATCCTTTAGACCGTCACATTGACATTGAAACACAGAAACGGCTTCGCTATTGAATACTACTGGAAGCATTGCGCCACATCTCAGGACTAGTAACGCTTTAAACAGTCTAGCTTTGCACCTCTCCTTGGAGTGAAGTAACAATATGCGACGCACAGTGGCACGTTTGTTGTATCCCTTAGACCGTCACATTGACATTGAAACACAGAAACTGCATCGCTATTGAATACTACTGGAAGCATTGCGCCACATCTCAGGACTAGTAACGCTTTAAACAGTCTACGCTTTGCACCTCTCCTTGGAGTCGAATAACAACTTCCGAGGCACAGTGGCAGTCTTATTGTATCCCTCAGAGCGTCACATTGACATTGAAACACAGAAACTGCATCGCTATTGAATACTACTGGAAGCATTGCGCTACATCTCAATACTAGTAACGCTTTTAACAGTCTATGCTTTGCACGTTTCCTTGGAGTCGAGTAACAATATGCGACGCACAGTGGCACGTTTATTGTATCCCTTAGACTGTCACATTGACATTGAAACACAGAAACTGCATCGATACTGAATACTACTTTAAGCATTGCGCCGCATCTCAGGACTAGTAACGCTTTAAACAGTCTACGCTTTGCACCACTTCTTGGAGTCGAGTAACAATATGCGACGCACAGTGGCACGTTTATTGTATCCCTTAGACCGTCACATTGACATTGAAACACAGAAACTGCATCGCTATTGAATCCTACTGGAAGCATTGCGCCACATCTCAGTACTAGTAACGCTTTAAACAGTCTACGCTTTACACCTGCCCTTGGAGTCGAGTAACAATATGCGACGCACCGTGGCAGTTCTATTGTATCCCTTAGACCGTCACATTGACATTGAAACACAGAAACTGCATCGATATTGAATACTACTTTAAGCATTGCGCCGCATCTCAGGACTAGTAACGCTTTAAACAGTCTACGCTTTGCACCACTCCTTGGAGTCGAGTAACAATATGCGACGCACAGTGGCACGTTTATTGTATCCCTTAGACCGTCACATTGACATTGAAACACAGAAACGGCATCGCTATTGAATACTACTGGAAGCATTGCGCCATATTTCAGGACTAGTAACGCTTTAAACAGTCTACGCTTTGCATCTCTCCTTGGAGTCGAGTAACAATATGCGACGCAAAGTGGCAGTCTTATTGTATCCCTTGGACCTTCACATTGACATTGAAACACAGAAACTGCATCGCTGTTGAATACTACTGCAAGCATTGCGCCGCATCTCAGGACTAGTAACGCTTTAAACAGTCTGCGCTTTGCACCTCTCCTTGGAGTCGAGTAACAATATGCGACGCACAGTGGCACGTTTATTGTATCCCTTAGATCGTCACAATGAAATTGAAACACAGAAACTGCATCGCTATTGAATTCTACTGGAAGCATTGCGCCACATCTCAGTACTAGTAACGCTTTAAACAGTCTACGCTTTACACCTGCCCTTGGAGTCGAGTAACAATATGCGACGCACCGTGGCAGTTCTATTGTATCCCTTAGACCGTCACATTGACATTGAAACACAGAAACTGCATCGCTATTGAATAATACTGGAAGCATAGCGCCACATCTCTGGACTAGTAACGCTTTTAACAGTCTATGCTTTGCACATTTCCTTGGAGTCGAGTAACAATATGCGATGCACAGTGGCACGTTTATTGTATTCCTTAGACTGTCACATTGACATTGAAACACAGAAACTGCATCGGTATTGAATACTACTGGAAGCATTGCGCCGCATCTCAGGAATAGTAGCGCATTAAACGGTCTATGCTTTGCTCCTCTCCTTGGAGTCGAGTAACAATTTGCGATGCACAGTGGCAGTTTTATTGTATCCCTTGGACCTTCACTTTGACATTGAAATACAGAAACTACATCGCTATTGAATACTACTGGAAGCATTGCGCCACATCTCAGGTCTAATAACGCTTTAACCAGTCTACGATTTGCACCTCACCTTGGAGTCGAGTAACAATATGCGACGCACAGTGGCACATTTATTGTATCCCTTAGAGCGTCACATTGACATTGAAACACAGAAACTGCATCGCTATTGAATACTACTGGAACCATTGCGCCACATCTCAGGACTAGTAAAGCTTTTAACAGTCTATGCTTTGCACGTTTCCTTGGAGTCGAGTAACAATATGCGACGCACAGTGGCACGTTTATTGTATCCCTTAGACTGTCACATTGACATTGAAACACAGAAACTGCATCGATATTGAATACTACTTTAAGCATTGCGCCGCATCTCAGGACTAGTAACGCTTTAAACAGAATACGCTTTGCACCACTCCTTGGAGTCGAGTAACAATATGCGACGCACAGTGGCACGTTTATTGTATCCCTTAGACCGTAACATTGACATTGAAACACAGAAACTGCATCGCTATTGAATACTACTGGAAGCATTGCGCCACATCTCAGGACTAGTAACGCTTTAAACAGTCTACGCTTTGCATCTCTCCTTGGAGTCGAGTAACAATATGCGACGCAAAGTGGCAGTCTTATTGTATCCCTTGGACCTTCACATTGACATTGAAACACAGAAACTGCATCGCTATTGAATACTACTGCAAGCATTGCGCCGCATCTCAGGATTAGTAACGCTTTAAACAGTCTGCGCTTTGCACCTCTCCTTGGAGTCGAGTAACAATATGCGACGCACAGTGGCACGTTTATTGTATCCCTTAGACCGTCACAATGAAATTGAAACACAGAAACTGCATCGCTATTGAATTCTACTGGAAGCATTGCGCCACATCTCAGTACTAGTAACGCTTTAAACAGTCTACGCTTTACACCTGCCCTTGGAGTCGAGTAACAATATGCGACGCACCGTGGCAGTTCTATTGTATCCCTTAGACCATCACATTGACATTGAAACACAGAAACTGCATCGCTATTGAATAATACTGGAAGCATAGCGCCACATCTCTGGACTAGTAACGCTTTTAACAGTCTATGCTTTGCACGTTTCCTTGGAGTCGAGTAACAATATGCGACGCACAGTGGCACGTTTATTGTATTCCTTAGACTGTCACATTGACATTGAAACACAGAAACTGCATCGGTATTGAATACTACTGGAAGCATTGCGCCGCATCTCAGGACTAGTAGCGCATTAAACGGTCTACGCTTTGCACCTCTCCTTGGAGTCGAGTAACAATTTGCGACGCACAGTGGCAGTTTTATTGTATCCCTTGGACCTTCACTTTGACATTGAAACACAGAAACTACATCGCTATTGAATACTACTGGAAGCATTGCGCCACATCTCAGGTCTAGTAACGCTTTAACCAGTCTACGATTTGCACCTCACCTTGGAGTCGAGTAACAATATGCGACGCACAGTGGCACATTTATTGTATCCCTTAGAGCGTCACATTGACATTTAAACGCAGAAACTGCATCGCTATTGAATACTACTGGAACCATTGCGCCACATCTCAGGACTAGTAAAGCTTTTAACAGTCTATGCTTTGCACGTTTCCTTGGAGTCGAGTAACAATATTCGACGCACAGTGGCACGTTTATTGTATCCCTTAGACTGTCACATTGACATTGAAACACAGAAACTGCATCGATATTGAATACTACTTTAAGCATTGCGCCGCATCTCAGGACTAGTAACGCTTTAAACAGTCTACGCTTTGCACCACTCCTTGGAGTCGAGTAACAATATGCGACGCACAGTGGCACGTTTATTGTATCCCTTAGACCGTAATATTGACATTGAAACACAGAAACTGCATCGCTATTGAATACTACTGGAAGCATTGCGCCACATCTCAGGACTAGTAACGCTTTAAACAGTCTACGCTTTGCATCTCTCCTTGGAGTCGAGAAACAATATGCGACGCACAGTGGCAGTTTTATTGTATCCCTTGGTCCTTCACATTGACATTGAAACACAGAAACTGCATCGCTATTGAATACTACTGGAAGCATTGCGCCACATCTCAGGACTAGTAACGCTTTAAACAGTCTACGCTTTGCACCTCTCCTTAGAGTCGAGTAACAATACGCGACGCACAGTGGCAGTTTTATTGTAATCCTTGGACCTTCTCATTGACATTGAAACACAGAAACTGCATCGCTATTGAATACTACTGGAAGCATTGCGCCACATCTCAGGACTAGTAACGCTTTAAACAGTCTACGCTTTGCACCTCTCCTTGGAGTCGAGTAACAATATGAGACGCACAGTGGCACGTTTATTGTATCCCTTAGACCGTCACATTGACATTGAAACACAGAAATGGCATCGCTATTGAATACTACTGGAAGCATTGCGCCACATCTCAGGACTAGTAACGCTTTAAACAGTCTGCGCTTTGGACCTCTCCTTGGAGTTGAATAACAATATGCGATGCACCGTGGCAATCTTATTGTATCGCTTGGACCTTCACATTGAAATTGAAACACAGAAACTGCATCGCTATTGAATACTACTGGAAGCATTGCGCCACATCTCAGGACTAGTAACGCTTTAAACAGTCTACGCTTTGCACATTTCCTTGGAATCGAGTAACAATATGCGACGTACAGTGGCACGTTTATTGTATCCTTTAGACCGTCACATTGACATTGAAACACAGAAACGGCATCGCTATTGAATACTACTGGAAGCATTGCACCACACTCCAGGACTAGTAACGCTTTAAACAGTCTAGCTTTGCACCTCTCCTTGGAGTGAAGTAACAATATGCGACGCACAGTGGCACGTTTGTTGTATCCCTTAGACCGTCACATTGACATTGAAACACAGAAACTGCATCGCTATTGAATACTACTGGAAGCATTGCGCCACATCTCAGGACTAGTAACGCTTTAAACAGTCTACGCTTTGCACCTTTCCTTGGAGTCGAGTAACAATATGCGACGCACAGTGGCAGTTTTATTGTATCGATTCGAACTTCACATTGACATTGAAACACAGTAACTGCATCGCTATTGAACACTACTGGAAGCATTGCGCCACATCTCAGGACTAGTAACGCTTTAAACAGTCTACGCTTTGCTACTCTCCTTGGAGTCGAATAACAATTTGCGACGCACAGTGGCAGTCTTATTGTATCGCTTGGACCTTCACATTGACATTGAAACACAGAAACTGTATCGCCATTGAATACTACTGGAAGCATTGCGCCACATCTCAGGACTAGTAAGGCTTTAAACAGTCTACGTTTTGCACCCCTCCTTGGAGTCGAGTAACAATATGCGACGCACAGTGGCAGTTTTATTGTATCACTTAGACTGTCACATTGACATTGAAACACAGAAACGGCATTGCTATTGAATACTACGGGAAGCATTGCGCCACATTTCAGGACTAGTAACGCGTTAAACAGTCTACGCTTTGCACCTCTCCTCGGAGTCGAGTAACAATATGCGACGCACAGTGGCACGTTTATTGTATCCCTTAGACCGTAACATTGACATTGAAACACAGAAACGGCATCGCTATTGAATACTACTGGAAGCATTGCGCCACATTTCAGGACTAGTAAACCTTTAAACAGTCTACGCTTTGCATCTCTCCTTGGAGTCGAGTAACAATATGCGACGCAAAGTGGCAGTCTTATTGTATCCCTTGGACCTTCACATTGACATTGAAACACAAAAACTGCATCGCTATTGAATACTACTGGAAGCATTGCGCCGCATCTCAGGACTAGTAACGTTTTAAACAGTCTGCGCTTTGCACCTCTCCTTGGAGTCGTGTAACGATATGCGACGCTCAGTGGCACGTTTATTGTATCCCTTAGACCGTCACATTGACATTGAAACACAGAAACTGCATCGATATTGAATACTACTGGAAGCATTGCGCCATATCTCAGGACTAGTAACGCTTTAAACAGTCTTCACTTTCCACCTCTCCTTGGAGTCGAGTAATAATATGCGACGCACATTGGCACGTTTATTATATCCCTTAGACCGTCACATTGACATTGAAACACAGTAACTGCATCGCTATTGAATACTACTGGAAGCATTGCGCCACATCTCAGGACTAGTAATGCTTTAAACAGTCTACGTTTTGCTACTCTCCTTAGAGTCGAATAACAATTTGCGACGCACAGTGGCAGTCTTATTGTATCGCTTGGACCTTCACATTGACATTGAAACACAGAAACTGTATCGCCATTGAATACTACTGGAAGCATTGCGCCACATCTCAGGACTAGTAACGCTTTAAACAGTCTACGTTTTGCACCTCTCCTTGGAGTCGAGTAACAATATGCGACGCACAGTGGCAGTTTTATTGTATCCCTTAGACCGTCACATTGACATTGAAACACAGAAACGGCATCGCCATTGAATACTACGGGAAGCATTGCGCCACATTTCGGGACTAGTAACGCTTTAAACAGTCTACGCTTTGCACCTCTCCTCGGAGTCGAGTAACAATATGCGACGCACAGTGGCACGTTTATTGTATCCCTTAGACCGTAACAATGACATTGAAACACAGAAACGGCATCGCTATTGAATACTACTGGAAGCATTGCGCCACATTTCAGGACTAGTAACGCTTTAAACAGTCTACGCTTTGCATCTCTCCTTGGAGTCGAGTAACAATATGCGACGCAAAGTGGCAGTCTTATTGTGTCCCTTGGACCTTCACATTGACATTGAAACACAGAAACTGCATCGCTATTGAATACTACTGGAAGCATTGCGCCGCATCTCAGGACTAGTAACGCTTTAAACAGTCTGCGCTTTGCACCTCTCCTTGGAGTCGAGTAACAATATGCGACGCACAGTGGCACGTTTATTGTATCCCTTAGACCGGCACATTGACATTGAAACACAGAAACTGCATCGCTATTGAATACTACTGGAAGCATTGCGCCACATCTCAGGACTAGTAACGCTTTAAACAGTCTTCACTTTGCACCTCTCCTTGGAGTCGAGTAACAATATGCGACGCAAATTGGCACGTTTATTGTATCCCTTAGACCGTCACTTTGACATTGAAACACAGAAACTGCATCGCTATTGAATACTACGGGAAGCATTGCGCATCATCTCATGACTAGTAACGCTTTAAACAGTCTTCACTTTGCACCTCTCCTTGGAGTCGAGTAACAATATGCGACGAACATTGGCACGTTTATTGTATCCCTTAGACCGTCACATTGACATTGAAACACAGAAACTGCATCGCTATTGAATGCTACTGGAAGCATTGCGCCACATCTCAGGACTAGTAACGCTTTAAACAGTCTACGCTTTGGACCTCACCTTGGAGTCGAATAACAATATGCGACGCACCGTGGCAGTCTTATTGTATCGCTTGGACCTTCACATTGAAATTGAATCACAGAAACTGCATCGCTATTGAATACTACTGGAAGCATTGCGCCACATCTCAGGACTAGTAACGCTTTAAACAGTCTACGCTTTGCACATTTCCTTGGAGTCGAGTAACAATATGCGACGCACAGTGGCACGTTTATTGTATCCTTTAGACCGTCACAACGACTTTGAAACACAGAAACGGCATCGATATTGAATACTAGTGGAAGCTTTGCGCCACATCTCAGGACTAGTAACGCTTTAAACAGTCTAGCTTTGCACCTCTCCTTGGAGTGAAGTAACAATATGCGACGCACAGTGGCAGTTTTATTGTATCCCTTGGTCCTTCACATTGACATTGAAACACAGAAACTGCATCGCTATTGAATACTACTGGAAGCATTGCGCCACATCTCAGGACTAGAAACGCCTTAAACAGTCTACGCTTTGCACCTGTCCTTGGAGTCGAGTAACAATATGCGACGCACAGTGGCACGTATATTGTATCCCTTAAAGCGTCACATTGACATTGAAACACAGAAACTAAATCGCTATTGAATGCTACTGGAAGCACTGCACCACATCTCAGGACTAGTAACGCTTTTAACAGTCTATGCTTTGCACGTTTTCCTGGAGTCGAGTAACAATATGCGACGCACAGTGGCACGTTTATTGTATCTATTAGACCGTCACATTGACATTGAAACACAGAAGCTGCATCGCTATTGAATACTACTGGAAGCATTGCGCCACATCTCAGGACTAGTAACGCTTTAAACAGTCTACGCTTTGCACCTCTCCTTGGAGTCGAGTAACAATATGCGACGCACAGTGCCACGTTTATTGTATCCCTTAGACCGTCACATTGACATTGAAACACAGAAACGGCATCGCTATTGAATACTACGGGAAGCATTGCGCCACATTTCAGGACTAGTAATGCTTTAAACAGTCTACGCTTTGCACCTCTCCTCGGAGTCGTGTAACAATATGCGACGCACAGTGGCACGTTTATTGTATCCCTTAGACCGTGACATTTACATTGAAACACAGAAATGGAATCGCTATTGAATACTACTGGAAGCATTGCGCCACATATCAGGACTAGTAACGCTTTAAACAGTCTACGCTTTGCACCTCTCCTTGGAGTCGAGTAACAATATGCGACGCAAAGTGGCAGTCTGATTGTATCCCTTGGACCTTCACATTGACATTGAAACACAGAAACTGCATCGCTATTGAATACTACTGGAAGCATTGCGCCGCATCTCAGGACTAGTAACGCTTTAAACAGTCTGCGCTTTGCACCTCTCCTTGGAGTCGAGTAACAATATGCGACGCACAGTGGCACGTTTATTGTTTCCCTTATACCGTCACATTGACATTGAAACACAGAAACTGCATCGCTATTGAATACTACGGGAAGCATTGCGCCACATCTCAGGACTAGTAACGCTTTAAACAGTCTTCACTTTGCACCTCTCCTTGGAGTTGAGGAACAATATGCGACGCACATTTGCACGTTTATTGTATCCCTTAGACCGTCACATTGACATTAAAACACAGAAACTGCATCGCTATTGAATACTACTGGAAGCATTGCGCCACATCTCAGGACTAGTAACGCTTTAAACACTCTACGGTTTGCACCTCTCCTTGGAGTCGAGTAACAACATGCGACGCACAGTGGCAGTTTGGTTGTAATCCTTGGACCTTCACATTGACATTGAAACACAGAAACTGCATCGCTACTGAATACTACTGGAAGCATTGCGCCTCATCTCAGGACTAGTAACGCTTTAAACAGTCTACGCTTTGCTACTCTCCTTGGAGTCGAATAACCATTTGCGACGCACAGTGGCAGTCTTATTGTATCGCTTGGACCTTCACATTGACATTGAAACACAGAAACTGTATCGCTATTGAATACTACTGGAAGCATTGCGCCACATCTCAGGACTAGTAACGCTTTAAACAGTCTTCACTTTGCACCTCTCCTTGGAGTTGAGTAACAATATGCGACGCACATTTGCACGTTTATTGTATCCCTTAGACCGTCACATTGACATTAAAACACAGAAACTGCATCGCTATTGAATACTACTGGAAGCATTGCGCCACATCTCAGGACTAGTAACGCTTTAAACAGTCTACGCTTTGTACCTCTCCTTGGAGTCGAGTAACAATATGCGACGCACAGTGGCAGTTTTATTGTATCCCTTGGACCTTCACATTGACATTGAAACACAGAAACTGCATCGCTATTGAATACTACTGTAAGCATTGCGCCACATCTCAGGACTAGTAACGCTTTAAACAGTCTACGCTTTGCACATTTCCTTGGAGTCGAGTAACAATATGCGACGCACAGTGGCACGTTTATTGTATCCTTTAGACCGTCACAACGACTTTGAAACACAGAAACGGCATCGCTATTGAATACTAGTGGAAGCTTTGCGCCACATCTCAGGACTAGTAACGCTTTAAACAGTCTAGCTTTGCACCTCTCCTTGGAGTGAAGTAACAATATGCGACGCACAGTGGCAGTTTTATTGTATCCCTTGGTCCTTCACATTGACATTGAAACACAGAAACTGCATCGCCATTGAATACTACTGGAAGCATTGCGCCACATCTCAGGACTAGAAACGCCTTAAACAGTCTACGCTTTGCACCTGTCCTTGGAGTCGAGTAACAATATGCGACGCACAGTGGCACGTATATTGTATCCCTTAGAGCGTCACATTGACATTGAAACACAGAAACTAAATCGCTATTGAATGCTACTGGAAGCACTGCACCACATCTCAGGACTAGTAACGCTTTTAACAGGCTAAGCTTTGCACGTTTTCCTGGAGTCGAGTAACAATATGCGACGCACAGTGGCACGTTTATTGTATCTATTAGACCGTCACATTGACATTGAAACACAGAAGCTGCATCGCTATTGAATACTACTGGAAGCATTGCGCCACATCTCAGGACTAGTAACGCTTTAAACAGTCTACGCTTTGCACCTCTCCTTCGAGTCGAGTAACAATATGCGACGCACAGTGCCACGTTTATTGTATCCCTTAGACCGTCACATTGACATTGAAACACAGAAACGGCATCGCTATTGAATACTACGGGAAGCATTGCGCCACATTTCAGGACTAGTAACGCTTTAAACAGTCTACGCTTTGCACCTCTCCTCGGAGTCGTGTAACAATATGCGACGCACAGTGGCACGTTTATTGTATCCCTTAGACCGTGACATTTACATTGAAACACAGATATGGAATCGCTATTGAATACTACTGGAAGCATTGCGCCACATATCAGGACTAGTAACGCTTTAAACAGTCTACGCTTTGCACCTCTCCTTGGAGTCGAGTAACAATATGCGACGCAAAGTGGCAGTCTGATTGTATCCCTTGGACCTTCACATTGACATTGAAACACAGAAACTGCATCGCTATTGAATACTACTGGAAGCATTGCGCCGCATCTCAGGACTAGTAACGCTTTAAACAGTCTGCGCTTTGCACCTCTCCTTGGAGTCGAGTAACAATATGCGACGCACAGTGGCACGTTTATTGTTTCCCTTATACCGTCACATTGACATTGAAACACAGAAACTGCATCGCTATTGAATACTACGGGAAGCATTGCGCCACATCTCAGGACTAGTAACGCTTTAAACAGTCTTCACTTTGCACCTCTCCTTGGAGTTGAGTAACAATATGCGACGCACATTTGCACGTTTATTGTATCCCTTAGACCGTCACATTGACATTAAAACACAGAAACTGCATCGCTATTGAATACTACTGGAAGCATTGCGCCACATCTCAGGACTAGTAACGCTTTAAACACTCTACGGTTTGCACTTCTCCTTGGAGTCGAGTAACAACATGCGACGCACAGTGGCAGTTTTGTTGTAATCCTTGGACCTTCACATTGACATTGAAACACAGAAACTGCATCGCTACTGAATACTACTGGAAGCATTGCGCCTCATCTCAGGACTAGTAACGCTTTAAACAGTCTACGCTTTGCTACTCTCCTTGGAGTCGAATAACCATTTGCGACGCACAGTGGCAGTCTTATTGTATCGCTTGGACCTTCACATTGACATTGAATCACAGAAACTGTATCGCTATTGAATACTACTGGAAGCATTGCGCCACATCTCAGGACTAGTAACGCTTTAAACAGTCTTCACTTTGCACCTCTCCTTGGAGTTGAGTAACAATATGCGACGCACATTTGCACGTTTATTGTATCCCTTAGACCGTCACATTGACATTAAAACACAGAAACTGCATCGCTATTGAATACCACTGGAAGCATTGCGCCACATCTCAGGACTAGTAACGCTTTAAACAGTCTACGCTTTGCACCTCTCCTTGGAGTCGAGTAACAATATGGGACGCACAGTGGCAGTTTTATTGTATCCCTTGGACCTTCACATTGACATTGAAACACAGAAACTGCATCGCTATTGAACACTACTGGAAGCATTGCGAAACATCTCAGGACAAGTAACGCGTTAAACAGACTACGCTTTGCACCTCTCCTCGGAGTCGAGTAACAATATGCGACGCACAGTGGCACGTTTATTGTATCCCTTAGACCGTCACATTGACACTGAAACTCAGAAACTGCATCGCTATTGAATACTACTGGAAGCATTGCGCCACATCTCAGGACTAGTTACGCTTTAACCAGTCTACGCTTTGCACCTCTCCTTGGAGTCGAGTAACAATATGTGACGCACATTGGCACGTTTATTGTATCCCTTAGACCGTCACATTGACATTGAAACACAAAAACTGCATCGCTATTGAATACTACTGGAAGCATTACGCCACATCTCAGGACTAGTAACGCTTTAAACAGTCTACGCTTTGCACCTGTCCTTGGAGTCGAGTAACAATATGCGACGCACAGTGGCACGTATATTGTATCCCTTAGAGCGTCACATTGACATTGATACACAGAAACTGCATCGCTATTGAATACTACTGGAAGCATTGCTCCACATCTCAGGACTAGTAACGCTTTTAACAGTCTATGCTTTGCACTTTAACTTGGAGTCGAGTAACAATATACGACGCACAGTGGCACGTTTATTGTATCCCTTAGACAGTCGCATTGACATTGAAACACAGAAACTGCATCGCTATTGAATACTACTGGAAGCATTGCGCCGCATCTCAGGACTAGTAATGCATTAAACAGTCTACGCTTTGCACCTCTCCTTGGAGTCGAGTAACAATATGCGACGCACAGTGGCACGTTTATTGTATCCTTTAGACCATCACATTGACATTGAAACACAGAAACTGCATCGCTATTGAATACTACTGGAAGCATTGCGCCAAATTTCAGGGCTAGTAACGCTTTAAACAGTCTACGCTTTGCACCTCTCCTTGGAGTCGAGTAAAAATATGCGACGCACAGTGGCACATTTATTATATGCCTTAGACCGTCACATTGACATTGAAACATAGAAACTGCATCGCTGTTGAATACTACTGGAAGCATTCCGCCACATCTCAGGACTAGTAACGCTTCAAACAGTTTACGCTTTGCATCTCTCCTTGTAGTTGAGTAACAATATGCGACGCACAGTGGCATGTTTATTGTATCCCTTAGACCATCACATTGACATTGAAACACAGAAACTGCATCGCTATTGAATACTACTGGAAGCATTGCGCCGCATCTCAGGACTAATAATGCTTTAAACAGACTACGCCTTGCACCTCTCCTTGGAGTCTAGTAACAATATGCGACGCACAGTGGCACATTTATTGTATCCCTTAGACCGTCACATTGACATTGAAACACAGAAACGGCATCGCTATTGAATACCACTGGAAGCATTGCGCCACATCTCAGGACTAGTAACGCTTTAAACAGTCTACGCTTTGCACCTCTCCTTGGAGTTGAGTAACAATATGCGACGCACAGTGGCACGTTTATAGTATCCTTTAGACCGTCACATTGACATTGAAACACAGAAACTGCATCGCTATTGAATACTACTGGAAGCATTGCGCCACATTTCAGGACTAGTAACGCTTTAAACAGTCTACGCTTTGCACCTCACCTTGGAGTTGTGTAACAATATGCGACGCACAGTGGCACTTTTATTGTATCCCTTAGACCGTCACATTGACATTGAAACACAGAAACGGCATCGCTATTGAATACCACTGGATGCATTGCGCCACATCTCAGGACTAGTAACGCTTTAAACAGTCTACGCTTTGTACCTCTCCTTGGAGTTGAGTAACAATATGCGACGCACAGTGGCACGTTTATTGTATCCTTTAGACCGTCACATTGACATTGAAACACAGAAACTGCATCGCTATTGAATACTACTGGAAGCATAGCGCCGCATCTCAGGACTAGCAATGCTTTAAACAGTCTACGCTTTGCACCTCTCCTTGGAGTCGAGTAACAATATGCGATGCATAGTGGTAGTTTTATTGTATCCCGTGGACCTTCACATTGACATTGAAACACAGAAACTGCATCGCTATTGAATACTACTGGAAGCATTGCGCCACATCTCAGGACTAGTAACGCTTTAAACAGTCTACGATTTGCTCCTCTCCTTGGAGTCGAGTAACAATATGCGACGCACAGTGGCAGTTTTGTTGTATCCCTTGGACCTTCACATTGACATTGAAACACAGAAACTGCATCGCTATTGAATACTACTGGAAGCATTGCGCCACATCTCAGGACTAGTAACGCTTTACACAGTCTATGCTTTGCATCTCTCTTGGAGTCAAGTAACAATATGCGACGCACAGTGGCTGTTTTATTGTATCCCTTGGACCTTCACATTGACATTGAAACACAGAATCTGCATCGCTATTGAATACTACTGGAAGCATTGCGCCACATCTCAGGACTAGTAACGCTTTAAACAGTCTACGCTTTTCACCACTCCTTGGAGTCGAGTAACAGTATGCGACGCACAGTGGCAGTTGTTCTGTATCCCTTGGACCTTCACATTGACATTGAAATACAGAAACTGCATCGCTATTGAATACTACTGGAAGCATTGCGCCACATCTCAGGACTAGTAACGCTTTAAACGGTGTACACTTTCCACCTGTCCTTGCAGTCGAGTAACAATATGCGAAGCAAAGTGGCACGTATATTGAATCCCTTAGAGTGTCACATTGACATTGAAACACAGAAACTGCATCGCTATTGAATACTACTGGAAGCATTGCGCCACATCTCAGGACAAGTAACGCTTTTAACAGTCTATGCTTTGCACGTTTCCTTGGAGCCGAGTAACAATATGCGACGCACAGTGGCACGTTTATTGTATCTCTCAGACCGTCCTATTGACATTGAAACACAGAAACTGCGTCGCTATTGATTACTGCTGGAAGCATTGGGCCACATCTCAGGACTAGTAACGCTTTAAACAGTCTACGCTTTGCACCTCTCCTTGGAGTCGAGTAACAATATGCGACGCACAGTGGCACGTTTATTGTATCCCTTAGACCATCACATTGACATTGAAACACAGAAACTGCATCGCTATTGAATACTACTGGAAGCATTGCGTCACATCTCAGGACTAGTAACGCTTTAAACTGTCTACGCTTTGCACCTCTCCTTGGAGGCGAGTAACAATATGCGACGCACAGTGGCACGCTTATTGTATCCCTTAGACCGTCACATTGACATTGAAACACAGAAACTGCATCGCTATTGAATACTACTGGAAGCATTGCGCCACATCTCCGGACTAGGAACGCTTTAAACAGTCTGCGATTTACATCTCTCCTTGGAGTTGAGTAACAATATGCGACGCACAGTGGCACGTTTGAAGTATCCCTTAGACCGTCACATTGAAATTGAAACACAGAAACTGCATCGCTATTGAATACTACAGGAAGCATTGCGCCACATCTCAGGAGTAGTAACGCTTTAAACAGTCTACGCTTTGCACCTGTCCTTGGAGTCGAGTAACAATATGCGACGCACAGTGGCACGTATATTGTATCCCTTAGAGCGTCACATTGACATTGAAACACAGAAACTAAATCGCAATTGAATGCTACTGGAAGCACTGCACCACATTTTAGGACTAGTAAAGCTTTTAACAGCCTATGCTTTGCACGTTTTCCTGGAGTCGAGTAACAATATGCGACGCACAGTGGCACGTTTATTGTATCTATTAGACCGTCACATTGACATTGAAACACAGAAGCTGCATCGCTATTGAATACTACTGGAAGCATTGCGCCACATCTCAGGACTAGTAACGCTTTAAACAGTCTACGCTTTGCACCTCTCCTTGGAGTCGAGTAACAATATGCGACGCACAGTGCCACGTTTATTGTATCCCTTAGACCTTCACATTGACATTGAAACACATAAACTGCATCGCTATTGAATACTACTGGAAGCATTGCGCCACAACTCAGAACCAGTAACGCTTTAAACAGTCTACACTTTGCACCTCTCCTTGGAGTCGAATAACAACTTCCGAGGCTCAGTGGCAGTCTTATTGTATCCCTTAGAGCGTCACATTGACATTGAGACACACAAACTGCATCGCTATTGAATACTACTGGAAGCATTGCGCAACATCTCAATACTAGTAACGCTTTTAACAATCTAAGCTTTGCACGTTTCCATGGAGTCGAGTATCAATATGCGACGCACAGTGGCAGTTTTATAGTATCCCTTCGAACTTCACATTGACATTGAAACAGAGAAACTGCATCGCTATTGAACACTACTGGAAGCATTGCGCCACATCTCAGGACTAGTAACGCTTTAAACAGACTACGCTTTACACCTCTCCTCGGAGTCAAGTAACAATATGCGACGCACAGTGGCACTTTTATTGTATCCCTTAGACCGTCACATTGATATTGAAACACAGAAACGGAATCGCTATTGAATACTACTGGAAGAAATGCGCCACATCTCAGGACTAGTAACGCTTTAAACAGTCTACGCTTTGCACCTCTCCTCGGAGTCAAGTAACAATATGCGACGCACAGTGGCACGCTTATTGTATCCCTTACACCGTCACATTGACATTGAAACACAGAAACTGCCTCGCTATTAAATACTACTAGAAGCATTGCGCCACATCTCAGGACTAGTAACGCTTTTTACAGTCTATGCTTTGCACGTTTCCTTGGAGTCGAGTAACAATATGCGACGCACAGTGGCACGTTTATTGTATCCCTTAGACCTTCACATTGACATTGAAACACAGAAACTGCATCGCTATTGAAAACTACTGGAAGCAATGCGCCACATCTCAGCACTAGTAACGCTTCAAACAGTCTACGCTTTGCACCGTCCTCGGAGTCAAGTAACAATATGCGACGCACAGTGGCACTTTTATTGTATCCCTTAGACCGTCACATTGACATTGATACACAGAAACGGCATCGCTATTGAATACTACTGGTAGCATTGCGCCACATCTCAGGACTAGTAGCGCTTTAAACAGTCTACGCTTTGCACCGTCCTCGGAGTCAAGTAACAATATGCGACGCACAGTGGCACGTATATTGTATCCCTTAGAGCGTCACATTGACATTGAAACACAGAAACTGCATCGCTATTGAATACTACTGGAGGCATTGCGCCACAACTCAGAACAAGTAACGCTTTAAACAGTCTACGCTTTGCAACTCTCCTTGGAGTCGAGTAACAATATGCAACTCACCCTGGCAGTTTTATTGTATCCCTTGGACTTTCACATTGACATTGAAACACAGAAACTGCATCGCTAAAGAATACTACTGGAAGCATTGCGCCACATCTCAGGACTAGTAACGCTTTAAACAGTCTACGCTTTGCACCTGTCCTTGGAGTCGAGTAACAATATGCGACGCACAGTGGCACGTATATTGTATCCCTTAGAGCGTCACATTGACATTGAAACACAGAAACTGCATCGCTATTGAATACTACTGGAAACATTGCGCCACATCTCAGGACTAGTAACGCTTTTAACAGTCTATGCTTTGCACGTTTCCTTGGAGTCGAGTAACAATATGCGACGCATAGTGGCACGTTTTTTGTATCTCTTAGACCGTCACATTGACATTGAAACACAGAAACTGCATCGCTATTGAATACTACTGGAAGCATTGCGCCACATCTCAGGACTAGTAACGCTTTAAACGGTCTACGCTTTGCACCTCTCCTTGGAGTCGAGTAACAATATGGGACGCACAGTGACTGTTTTATTGTATCCCTTGGACTTTCACATTGACATTGAAACACAGAAAGTGCACCGCTATTGAATACTACTGGAGGCATTGCGCCACATCTCAGGATTAGTAACGCTTTAAACAGTCTACGCTTTGCACCTCTCCTCGGAGTCAAGTAACAATATGCGACGCACAGTGGCACGCTTATTGTATCCCTTAGACCGTCACATTGACATTGAAACACAGAAACTGCATCGCTATTGAATACTACTGGAAGCATTGCGCCACATCTCAGGACTAGTAACGCTTTAAACATACTACGATTTACATCTCTCCTTGGAGTCGAGTAACAATAAGCGGCGCACAGTGGCACGTTTGTTGTATCCCTTAGACCGTCATATTGAAATTGAAACACAGAAACTGCATCGCTATTGAATACTACTGGAAGCATTGCGCCACATCTCAGGACTAGTAACGCTTTAAACAGTCTACGCTTTGCACCTGTCCTTGGAGTCGAGTAACAATATGCGACCCACAGTGTCACGTATATTGTATCCCTTAGAGCGTCACATTGACATTGAAACACAGAAACTGCATCGCTATTGAATACTACTGGAAGCATTGCGCCACATCTCAGGACTAGTAACGCTTTTAACAGTCTATGCTTTACACATTTTCCTGGAGTCGAGTAATAATATGCGACGCACAGTGGCACGTTTATTGTATCTATTAGACCGTCACATTGACATTGAAACACAGAAGCTGCATCGCTATTGAATACTACTGGAAGCATTGCGCCTCATCTCAGGACTAGAACCGCTTTAAACAGTCTACGCTTTGCATCTCTCCTTGGAGTCGAGAAACAATATCCGACGCACAGTGGCACGTTTATTGTATCCCTTAGACCTTCACATTGACATTGAAACACAGAAACTGCATCGCTATTGAATACTACTGGAGGCATTGCGCCACAACTCAGAACTAGTAACGCTTTAAACAGTCTACGCTTTGCAACACTCCTTGGAGTCGAGTAACAATATGCAACGCACCGTGGCAGTTTTATTGTATCCCTTGGACTTTCACATTGACATTGAAACACAGAAACTGCATCGCTATTGAATACTACTGGAAGCATTGCGCCACATCTCAATACTAGTAACGCTTTTAACAGTCTATGATTTGCACGTTTCCTTGGAGTCGAGTAACAATATGCGACGCACAGTGGCAGTTTTATTGTATCCCTTGGAACTTCACATTGACATTGAAACACAGAAACAGCATCGCTATTGAACACTACTGGAAGTAATGCAACACATCTCAGGTCTAGTAACGCTTTAAACAGTCTACGCTTTGCACCTCTCCTCGGAGTCAAGTAACAATATGCGACGCACAGTGGCACTTTTATTGTATCCCTTAGACCGTCACATTGACATTAAAACACAGAAACGGCATCGCTATTGAATACTACTGGAAGAATTGCGCCACATCTCAGGACTAGTAACGCTTTAAACAGTCTACGCTTTGCACCTCTCCTCGGAGTCAAGTAACAATATGCGACGCACAGTGGCACGATTATTGTATCCCTTAGACCGTCACATTGACATTGAAACACAGAAACTGCATCGCTATTGAATACTACTAGAAGCATTGCGCCACATCTCAGGACTAGTAACGCTTTTTACAGTCTATGCTTTGCACGTTACCTTGGAGTCGAGTAACAATATGCGACGCACAGTGGCACGGTTATTGTATCTCTTAGACCGTCACATTGACATTGAAACACAGAAACTGCATCGCTATTGAATACTACTGGAAGCATTGCGCCACATCTCAGGACTAGTAACGCTTTAAACAGTCTACGCTTTGCACTTCTCTTTGGAGTCAAGTAACAATATGCGACGCACAGTGGCACGTTTATTGTATCCCTTAGACCATCACATTGACATTGAAACACAGAAACTGCATCGCTATTGAATACTACTGGAAGCAAATTCGCCACATCTCAGGACTCTTAACGCTTTAAACAGTCTACGCTCTACATCTCTCCTTGGAGTCGAGTAACAATATGCGACGCACAGTGGCACGTTTATCGTATCCCTTAGACCGTCACATTGAAATTGAAACACAGAAACAGCATCGCTATTGAATACTACTGGAAGCATTGCGCCACGTCTCGGGACTAGTAACGCTTTAAACAGTCTACGCTTTGCACCTGTCCTTGGAGTCGAGTAACAATATGCGATGCACAGTGGCACGTATATTGTATCCCTTAGAGCGTCACATTGACATTGAAACACAGAAACTGCATCGCTATTGAATACTACTGGAAGCATTGCGCCACATCTCATGACTAGTAACGCTTTTAACAGTCAATGCTTTGCACGTTTTCTTGGAGTCGAGTAACAATATGCGACGCACAGTGGCACGTTTATTGTATCCCTTAGACCGTCACATTGACATTGAAACACAGAAACTGCATCGCTATTGAATACTACTGGAAGCATTGCGCCACATCTCAGGACTAGTAACGCTTTAAACAGTCTACGCTTCGCACCTGTCCTTGGAGTCGAGTAACAATATGTGACGCACAGTGGCACGTTTACTGTATCCCTTAGACCTTCACATTGACATTGAAACACAGAAACTGCATCGCTATTGAATACTACTGGAAGCATTGCGCCACAACTCAGAACTAGTAACGCTTTAAACAGTCTACGCTTTGCACCTCTCCTTGGAGTCGAATAACAACTTACGAGGCACAGTGGCAGTCTTATTGTATCCCTTAGAGCGTCACATTGACATTGAAACACAGAAACTGCATCGCTATTGAATACTACTGGAAGCATTGCGCCACATCTCAATACTAGTAACGCTTTTAACAGTCTATGCCTTGCACGTTTCCTTGGAGTCGAGTAACAATATGCGACGCAAAGTGGTAGTTTTATTGTATCCCTTGGAACTTAACATTGACATTGAAACACAGAAACTGCATCGCTATTGAACACTACTGGAAGCATTGCGCCACATCTCAGGACTAGTAATGCTTTAAACAGTCTGCGCTTTGCACCTCTCCTCGGAGTCAAGTGACAATATGCGACGCACAGTGGCACTTTTATTGTATCCCTTAGACCGTCACATTGACATTGAAACACAGAAACGGCATCGCTATTGAATACTACTGGAAGAATTGCGCCATATCTCAGGGCTAGTAACGCTTTAAACAGTCTACGCTTTGCACCTCTCCTCGGAGTCAAGTAACAATATGCGACGCACAGTGGCACACATATTGTATCCCTTACAGCTTCACATTGACATTGAAACACAGAAACTGCATCGCTATTGAATACTACTGGAAACATTCCGCCACATCTCATGACTAGTAACGCTTTTAACAGTCTATGCTTTGCACGTTTTCTTGGAGTCGAGTAACAATATGCGACGCACAGTGGCACGTTTATTGTATCCCTTAGACCGTCACATTGACATTGAAACACAGAAACTGCATCGCTATTGAATACTACTGGAAGCATTGCGCCACATCTCAGGACTAGTAACGCTTTAAACAGTCTACACTTTGCACGTGTCCTTGGAGTCGAGTAACAATATGCGACGCACAGTGGCACGTTTATTGTATCCCTTAGACCTTCACATTGACATTGAAACACAGAAACTGCATCGCTATTGGCTACTACTGGAAGCATTGCGCCACAACTCAGAACTAGTAACGCTTTAAACAGTCTACGCTTTGCAACACTCCTTGGAGTCGAGTAACAATATGCAACGCAACGTGGCAGTTTTATTGTATCCCTTGGACTTTCACATTGACATTGAAACACAGAAACTACATCGCTATTCAATACTACTGGAAGCATTGCGCCACATCTCAGGACTAGTAACGCTTTAAACAGTCTATGCTTTGCACGTTTTCTTGGATTCGAGTAACAATATGAGACGCACAGTGGCACGTTTATTGTATCCCTTAGACCTTCACATTGACATTGAAACACAGAAACTGCATCGCTATTGAATACTACTGGAAGCATTGCGCCACATCTCAGGACTAGTAACGCTTTAAACAGTCTACGATTTACATCTCTCCTTGGAGTCGAGTAACAATATGCGACGCACAGTGGCACGTTTGTTGTATCCCTTAGACCGTCATATTGAAATTGAAACACTGAAACTGCATCGCTATTGAATACTACTGGAAGCATTGCGCCACATCTCAGGACTAGTAACGCTTTAAACAGTCTACGCTTTGCACCTGTCCTTGGAGTCGAGTAACAATATGCGACGCACAGTGGCACGTATATTGTATCCCTTAGAGCGTCACATTGACATTGAAACACAGAAACTGCATCGGTATTGAATACTACTGGAAGCATTGCGCCACATCTCAGGACTAGTAACGTTTTTAACAGTCTATGCATTGTACGTTTTCCTGGAGTCGAGTAACAATATGCGACGCACAGTGGCACGTTTATTGTATCTATTAGACCGTCACATTGACATTGAAACACAGAAGCTGCATCGCTATTGAATACTACTGGAAGCATTGCGCCACATCTCAGGACTAGAACCGCTTTAAACAGTCTACGCTTTGCACCTCTCCTTGGAGTCGCGTAACAATATGCGCCGCACAGTGGCAGTTTTATTGTATCCCTTAGAACTTCACATTGACATTGAAACACAGAAACTGCATCGCTATTGAACACTACTGGAAGCATTGCGCCACATCTCAGGACTAGTAACGCTTTAAACAGTCTACGCTTTGCACCTCTCCTCGGAGTCAAGTAACAATATGCGATGCACAGTGGCACTTTTATTGTATCCCTTAGACCGTCACATTGACATTGAAACACAGAAACGGCATCGCTATTGTATACTACTGGAAGAATTGCGCCACATCTCAGGACTAGTAACGCTTTAAACAGTCTACGCTTTGCACCTCTCCTCGGAGTCAAGTAACAATATGCGACGCACAGTGGCACGCTTATTGTATCCCTTACACCGTCACATTGACATTGAAACACAGAAACTGCATCGCTATTGAATACTACTGGAAGCATTGCGCCACATCTCAGGACTAGTAACGCTTTAAACAGTCTACGCGTTGCACCTCTCTTTGGAGTCAAGTAACAATATGCGACGCACAGTGGCACGTTTATTGTATCCCTTAGACCATCACATTGACATTGAAACACAGAAACTGCATCGCTAATGAATACTACTGGAGGGATTGTAACGCTTTAAACAGTCTACCCTTTGCACCTCTCCTTGGAGTCGAGTATCAATATGCGACGCACAGTGGCACGTTTATTGTATCCCTTAGACCGTCACATTGACATTGAAACACAGAAACTGCATCGCTATTGAATACTACTGGAAGCATTGCGCCACATCTCAGGACTAGTAAAGCTTTAAACAGTCTACGCTTTACATCTCTCCTTGGAGTCGAGTAACAATATACGACGCACAGTGGCACGTTTATTGTATCCCTTAGACAGTGACATTGAAATTGAAACACAGAAACTGCATCGCTATTGAATACTACTGGAAGCATTGGGCCACATCTCAAGACTAGTAACGCTTTAAACAGTCTATGATTTGCACCTGTCCTTGGAGTCGAGTAACAATATGCGATGCACAGTGGCACGTATATTGTATCCCTTAGAGCGTCACATTGACATTGAAACACAGAAACTGCATCGCTATTGAATACTACTGGAAGCATTGCGCCACATCTCATGACTAGTAACGCTTTTAACAGTCTATGCTTTGCACGTTTTCTTGGAGTCGAGTAACAATATGCGACGCACAGTGGCGCGTTTATTGTATCCCTTAGACCGTCACATTGACATTGAAACACAGAAACTGCATCGCTATTGAATACTACTGGAAGCATTGCGCCACATCTCAGGACTAGTAACGCTTTAAACAGTCTACGCTTTGCACCTGTCCTTGGAGTCGAGTAACAATATGCGACGCACAGTGGCACGTATATTGTATCCCTTAGAGCGTCACATTGACATTGAAACACAGAAACTGCATCGCTATTGAATACTACTGGAAGCATTGCGCCACAGCTCAGGACTAGTAACGCTTTTAACAGTCTTTGCTTTGCACGTTTTCCTGGAGTCGAGTAACAATATGCAACACACAGTGGCACGTTTATTGTATCTATTAGACCTTCACATTGACATTGAAACACAGAAGCTGCATCGCTATTGAATACTACTGGAAACATTGCGCCACATCTCAGGAATAGTAACGCTTTAAACAGTCTACGCTTTGCACCTCTCCTTGGAGTCGAGTAACAATATGCGACGCACAGTGGCACGTTTATTGTATCCCTTAGACCTTCACATTGACATTGAAACACAGAAACTGCATCGCTATTGAATACTACTGGAAGCATTGCGCCACAACTCAGAACTAGTAACGCTTTAAACAGTCTACGCTTTGCACCTCTCCTTGGAGTCGAATAACAACTTCCGAGGCACAGTGGCAGTCTTATTGTATCCCTTAGAGCGTCACATTGACATTGAAACACATAAACTGCATCGCCATTGAATACTACTGGAAGCATTGCGCCACATCTCAAAACTAGTAACGCTTTTAACAGTCTATGCTTTGCACGTTTCCTTGGAGTCGAGTAACAATATGCGACGCAAAGTGGTAGTTTTATTGTATCCTTTGGAACTTCACATTGACATTGAAACACAGAAACTGCATCGCCATTGAACACTACTGGAAGCATTGCGCCACATCTCAGGACTAGTAACGCTTTAAACAGTCTACGTTTTGCACCTCTCCTCGGAGTCAAGTAACAATATGCGACGCACAGTGGCACTTTTATTGTATCCCTTAGACCGTCACATTGACATTGAAACACAGAAACGGCATCGCTATTGAATACTACTGGAAGAATTGCGCCACATCTCAGGGCTAGTAACGCTTTAAACAGTCTACGCTTTGCACCTCTCCTCGGAGTCAAGTAACAATATGCGACGCACAGTGGCACGCTTATTGTATCCCTTACACCGTCACATTGACATTGAAACACAGAAACTGCATCGCTATTGAATACTAATGGAAACATTGCGCCACATGTCATGACTAGTAACGCTTTTAACAGACTATGCTTTGCACGTTTTCTTGGAGTCGAGTAACAATATGCGACGCACAGTGGCACGTTTATTAAATCCATTAGACCGTCACATTGACATTGAAACACAGAAACTGCATCGCTATTGAATACTACTGAAAGCATTGCGCCACATCTCAGGACTAGTAACGCTTTAAACAGTCTACACTTTCCACCTGTCCTTGGAGTCGAGTAACAATATGCGACGCAAAGTGGCACGTATATTGTATCACTTAGACCGTCACATTGACATTGAAACACAGAAACTGCATCGCTATTGATTACTACTGGAAGCATTGCGCCACATCTCAGGACTAGTAACGCTTTAAACAGTCTACGCTTTGCATCTCTCCTTGGAGTCGAGTAACAATATGCGACGCACAGTGGCACGTTTATTGTATCCCTTCGACCGTCACATAGACATTGAAACACAGAAACTGCATCGCTATTGAATACTACTGGAAGCATTGCGCGACATCTCAGGACTAGTAACGCTTTAAACAGTCTACGCTTTGCACCTCTCCTTGGAGTCGCGTAACAATATGTGACGCACAGTGGCACGTTTATTGTATCCCTTAGACCGTCACATTGACATTGAAACACAGAAATTGCATCACTATTGAATACTACTGGAAGCATTGGGCCACATCTCAGGACTACTAACGCTTCAAACAGACTACGCTTTGCATCTCTCCTTGGAGTCGAGTAACAATATGCGATGCACAGTGGCACGATTATTGTATCCCTTAGACCGTCACACTGAAATTGAAACACAGAAACTGCATCGCTATCGAATACTACTGGAAGCATTGCGCCACATCTCAGGACTAGTAACGCTTTAAACAGTCTACGCTTTGCACCTCTCCTTGGAGTCGAGTAACAATATGCGACGCACAGTGGCACGGTTATTGTATCCCTTAGACCGTCACATTGACATTGAAATACAGAAACTGCATCGCTACTGAATACTACTGGAAGCATTGCGCCGCATCTTAGGACTAGTAACGCTTTACACAGTCTACGCTTTGCACCTCTCCTTGGAGTCGAGTAACAATATGCGACGCACAGTGGCACGTTTATTGTATCCCTTAGACCGTCACATTGACATTGAAACACAGAAACTGCATCGCTATTGAATACTACTGGAAGCATTGCGCCGCATCTCAGGACTAGTAACGCTTTAAACAGTCTATGCTCTGCACCTCTCCTTGGAGTCGAGTAACAATATGCGACGCACAGTGGCACGTTTATTGTATACCTTAGACCGTCACATTGACATTGAAACACAGAAACTGCATCGCTATTGAATACTACTGAATGCATTGCGCCACATCTCAGGACTAGTAACGCTTTAAACAGTCTACGCTTTGCACCTCTCCTTGGAAACGAGTAACAATATGCGACGCACAGTGGCAGTTTCATTGTATCCCTTGGACCTTCACATTGACATTGAAACACAGAAACTGCATCGCTATTGAATACTACTGGATGCATTGCGCCACAACTCAGAACTAATAACGCTTTAAACAGTCTACGCTTTGCACGTTTCCTTGGAGTCGAGTAACAATATGCGACGCACAGTGGCAGTTTTATTGTATCCCTTGGACCTTCACATTGACATTGAAATACAGAAACTGCATCGCTATTGTATACTACTGGAAGCATTGCGCCACATCTCAGGACTAGTAACGCTTTAAACAGTCTACGCTTTGCACCTCTCCTTGGAGTCGAATAACAATTTGCAACGCACAGTGGCAGTCTTATTGTATCGCTTGGACCTTCACATTGACATTGAAACACAGAAACTGCATCGCTATTGAATAGTACTGGATGCATTGCGCCACATCTCAGGACTAGTAACGCTTTAAGCAGTCTACTATTTGCACCTCTCCTTGGAGTCGAGTAACAATATGCGATGCACAATGGCAATTTTATTGTATCCCTTGGACCTTCACATTGACATTGAAACACGGAAACTGCATCGCTATTGAACACTACTGCAAGCATTGCGCCACATCTCAGGACTAGTAACGCTTTAAACAGTCTACGCTTTGCACCTCTCCTCGGAGTCGAATAACAATATGCGACGCACAGTGGCACGTTTATTGTATCCCTTAGACCGTCACGTTGACATTGAAACACAGAAACTGCATCGCTATTGAATACTACTGGTAGCATTACGCCACATCTCAGGACTAGTAACGCTTTAAACAATCTACGCTTTGCACCTCTCCTTGGAGTCGAGTAACAATATGCGACGGAAAGTGGCAGTTTTATTGTATCCCTTGGACCTTCACATTGACTTTTAAACACAGAAACTGCATGGCTATTGAATACTACTGTAAGCATTGCGCCACATCTCAGGACTAGTAACGCTTTCCCTAGTCTACGCTTTGCATCTCTCCTTGGAGTCGAGTAACAATATGTGACGCAGAGTGGCACGTTTTATTGTATCCCTTGGACCGTCACATTGACATTGAAACACAGAAACTGCATCGCTATTGAATACTACTGGAAGCATTGCGCCACATCTCAGGACTAGTAACGCTTTAAACAGTCTACGATTTGCACCCCTCCTTGGAGTCGAGTAAAAATATGCGACGCACAGTGGCAGTTTTATTGTATTCCTTGGACCTTCACATTGACATTGAAACACAGAAACTGCATCGCCATTGAATACTACTGGAAGCATTGCGCCACAACTCATAAATAGGAACGCTTTAAACAGTCTACGCTTTGCACCTCCCCTTGGAGTCGAGTAACAATATGCGACGCACAGTGGCAGTTTTATTGTATCCCTTGGACCTTCACATTGACATTGAAACACAGAAACTGCATCGCTATTGAACACTACTGGAAGCATTGCGCCACATCTCAGGACTAGTAACGCTTTAAACAGTCGACGCTTTCCACCTCTCCTCGGATTCGAGTAACAATATGCGACACACAGTGGCACGTTTATTGTATCCCTGAGACCGTCACATTGACATTGAAACACAGAAACGGCATCGCTATTGAATACTACTGGAAGCATTGCGCCACATCTCAGGACTAGTAACGCTTTAAACAGTCTATGATTTGCACCTCTCCTTGGAGTCGAGTAACAATATGCAATGCTAAGTGGCAGTGTTATTGTATCCCTTGTACCTTCACATTGACATTGAAACACAGAAACTGCATCGCTATTGAATACTACTGGAAGCATTGCGCCACATCTCAGGACTAGTAACGCTTTACACAGTCTACGCTTTGCATCTCTCCTTGGAGTCGAGTAACAATATGCGACGCACAGTGGCAGTTTTATTGTATCCCTTGGACCTTCACATTGACATTGAAACACAGAAACTGCATCGCTATTGAATACTACTGGAAGCTTTGCGCCACATCTCAGGACTTGTAACGCTTTTAACAGTCTACGATTTGCACCACTCCTTGGAGTCGAGTAACAATGTGCGACGCACAGTGGCAGTTTTATTGTATTCCTTGGACCTTCACATTGACATTGAAACACAGAAACTGCATCGCTATTGAATACTACTGGAAGCATTGCGCCACATCTCAGGACTAGTAACGCTTTAAACAGTCTACACTTTCCACCTGTCCTTGGAGTCGAGTAACAATATGCGACGCAAAGTGGCACGTATATTGTATTTCTTAGAGCGTCACATTGACATTGAAACACAGAAACTGCATCGCTATTGAATACTACTAGAAGCATTGCGCCACATCTCAGGACTAGTAACGCTTTTGACAGTCTATGCTTTGCACGTTTCCTTGGAGTCGAGTAACAATATGCGATGCACAGTGGCACGTTTATTGTATCACTTAGACCGTCACATTGACATTGAAACACAGAAACTGCATCGCTATTGATTACTACTGGAAGCATTGAGCCACATCTCAGGACTAGTAACGCTTTAAACAGTCTACGCTTTGCATCTCTCCTTGGAGTCGAGTATCAATATGCGACGCACAGTGGCACGTTTATTGTATCCCTTCGACCGTCACATAGACATTGAAACACAGAAACTGCATCGCTATTGAATACTACTGGAAGCATTGCGCGACATCTCAGGACTAGTAACGCTTTAAACAGTCTACGCTTTGCACCTCTCCTTGGAGTCGCGTAACAATATGTGACGCACAGTGGCACGTTTATTGTATCCCTTAGACCGTCACATTGACATTGAAACACAGAAATTGCATCACTATTGAATACTACTGGAAGCATTGGGCCACATCTCAGGACTACTAACGCTTCAAACAGACTACGCTTTGCATCTCTCCTTGGAGTCGACTAACAATATGCGATGCACAGTGGCACGATTATTGTATCCCTTAGACCGTCACACTGAAATTGAAACACAGAAACTGCATCGCTATTGAATACTACTGGAAGCATTGCGCCACATCTCAGGAGTAGTAACGCTTTAAACAGTCTACGCTTTGCACCTCTCCTTGGAGTCGAGTAACAATATGCGACGCACAGTGGCACGTTTATTGTATCCCTTAGACCGTCACATTGACATTAAAACACAGAAACTGCATCGCTACTGAATACTACTGGAAGCATTGCGCCGCATCTTAGGACTAGTAACGCTTTACACAGTCTACGCTTTGCACCTCTCCTTGGAGTCGAGTAACAATATGCGACACACAGTGGCACGTTTATTGTATCCCTTAGACCGTCACATTGACATTGAAACACAGAAACTGCATCGCTATTGAATACTACTGGAAGCATTGCGCCGCATCTCAGGACTAGTAACGCTTTAAACAGTCTATGCTCTGCACCTCTCCTTGGAGTCGAGTAACAATATGCGACGCACAGTGGCACGTTTATTGTATCCCTTAGACCGTCACATTGACATTGAAACACAGAAACTGCATCGCTATTGAATACTACTGAATGCATTGCGTTACATCTCAGGACTAGTAACGCTTTAAACAGTCTACGCTTTGCACCTCTCCTTGGAAACGAGTAACAATATGCGACGCACAGTGGCAGTTTTATTGTATCCCTTGGACCTTCACATTGACATTGAAACACAGAAACTGCATCGCTATTGAATACTACTGGATGCATTGCGCCACAACTCAGATCTAATAACGCTTTAAACAGTCTACGCTTTGCACGTTTCCTTGGAGTCGAGTAACAATATGCGACGCACAGTGGCAGTTTTATTGTATCCCTTGGACCTTCACATTGACATTGAAATACAGAAACTGCATCGCTATTGAATACTACTGGAAGCATTGCGCCACATCTCAGGACTAGTAACGCTTTAAACAGTCTACGCTTTGCACCTCTCCTTGGAGTCGAATAACAATTTGCGACGCACAGTGGCAGTCTTATTGTATCGCTTGGACCTTCACATTGACATTGAAACACAGAGACTGCATCGCTATTGAATACTACTGGAAGCATTGCGCCACATCTCAGGACTAGTAACGCTTTAAGCAGTCTACTATTTGCACCTCTCCTTGGAGTCGAGTAACAATATGCGATGCACAATGGCAATTTTATTGTCTCCCTTGGACCTTCACATTGACATTGAAACACGGAAACTGCATCGCTATTGAACACTACTGCAAGCATTGCGCCACATCTCAGGACTAGTAACGCTTTAAACAGTCTACGCTTTGCACCTCTCCTCGGAGTCGAATAACAATATGCGACGCACAGTGGCACGTTTATTGTATCCCTTAGACCGTCACGTTGACATTGAAGCACAGAAACTGCATCGCTATTGAATACTACTGGTAGCATTACGCCACATCTCAGGACTAGTAACGCTTTAAACAATCTACGCTTTGCACCTCTCCTTGGAGTCGAGTAACAATATGCGACGGAAAGTGGCAGTTTTATTGTATCCCTTGGACCTTCACATTGACTTTTAAACACAGAAACTGCATCGCTATTGAATACTACTGTAAGCATTGAGCCACATCTCAGGACTAGTAACGCTTTCCACAGTCTACGCTTTGCATCTCTCCTTGGAGTCGAGTAACAATATGTGACGCAGAGTGGCACGTTTTATTGTATCCCTTGGACCGTCACATTGACATTGAAACACAGAAACTGCATCGCTATTGAATACTACTGGAAGCATTGCGCCACATCTCAGGACTAGTAACGCTTTAAACAGTCTACGATTTTCACCACTCCTTGGAGTCGAGTAACAATAAGCGACGCACAGTGGCAGTTTTATTGTATCCCTTGGAACTTCACATTGACATTGGAACACAGAAACTGCATCGCTATTGAATACTACTGGAAGCATTGCGCCACATCTCAGGACTAGTAACGCTTTAAACAGTCTACGCTTTGCACCTCTCCTTGGAGTCGAGTAACAATATGCGACGCACAGTGGCACGTTTAATGTATCCCTTATACCGTCACATTGACATTGAAACACATAACCTGCATCGCTATTGAATACTACTGGAAGCATTGCGCTAAATCTCAGGACTAGTAACGCTTTAAACAGTCTTCGCTTTGCGCCTCTTCTTGGAGTCGAGTAACAATATTCGACGCACAATGGCACGTTTTATTGTATCCCTTGGACCTTCACATTGACATTGAAACACAGAAACTGCATCGCTAATGAATACCACTGGATGCATTGCGCCACATCTCAGGACTAATAACGCTTTAAACAGTCTACGCTTTTGCACCTCTCCTTGGAGTCGAATAACAATTTGCGACGCACAGTCGTAGTCTTGTTGTATCCGTTGGACCTTCACTATGACATTGAAACACAGAAACTGCATCGTTACTGAATACTACTGGTTGCATTGCGCCACATCTCAGGACTAGTAACGCTTAAAACAGTCTACGCTTTGCACCTCTCCTTGGAGTTGAGTAACAATATGCGATGCACAGTGGCAGTTTTATTGTATCCCTTGGACCTTTACATTGAAATTGAAACACAGAAACTGCATCGCTACTGAATACCACTGGACGCTTTGCACCTCTCCTTGGAGTCGAGTAACAATATGCGACGCACAGTGGCACGTTTATTGTATCCCTTATACCGTCACATTGACATTGAAACACATAACCTGCATCGCTATTGAATACTACTGGAAGCATTGCGCTAAATCTCAGGACTAGTAACGCTTTAAGCAGTCTACGCTTTGCGCCTCTTCTTGGAGTCGAGTAATAATATTCGACGCACAGTGGCACATTTTATTGTATCCCTTGGACCTTCACATTGACATTGAAACACAGAAACTGCATCGCTAATGAATACCACTGGATGCATTGCGCCACATCTCAGGACTAATAACGCTTTAAACAGTCTACGCTTTGCACCTCTCCTTGGAGTCGAATAACAATTTGCGACGCACAGTCGTAGTCTTATTGTATCCGATGGACCTTCACATTGACATTGAAACACAGAAACTGCATCGCTACTGAATACTACTGGTTGCATTGCGCCACATCTCAGGACTAGTAACGCTTAAAACAGTCTACGCTTTGCACCTCTCCATGGAGTTGAGTAACAATATGCGATGCACAGTGGCACTTTTATTGTATCCCTTGGACCTTCACATTGACATTGAAACACAGAAACTGCATCGCTACTGAATACCACTGGAAGCATTACGCCACATCTCCGGACTAGTAACGCTTTAAACAGCCAACGCTTTGCACCTCTTCTTGGAGTTGAGTACAATATGCGACGCACAATGGCAGTTTTATTGTATCCCTCGGACATTCACATTGACATTGAAACACAGAAACTGCATCGCTATTGAATACTACTGGAAGCATTGCGCCACAACTCAGAAATAGTAACGCTTTAAACAGTCTACGCTTTGCACCTCTCCTTGGAGTCGAGTAACAATATGCGACGCACAGTGGCAGTTTTATTGTATCCCTTGGACCTTCACATTGACATTGAAACACAGAAAGTGCATCGCTATTGAACACTACTGGAAGCATTGCGCCACATCTCAGGACTAGTAACGCTTTAAACAGTCGACGCTTTCCACCTCTCCTCGGAGTCGAGTAACAATATGCGACACACAGTGGCACGTTTATTGTATCACTTGGACCTTCACATTGACATTGAAACACAGAAACTGCATCGCTATTGAATACTACTGGAAGCATTGCGCCACATCTCAGGACCAGTAACGCTTTAAACAGTCTACGCTTTGCACCTCTCCTTGGAGTCAAGTAACAATATGCGACGCACAGTGGCAGTTTTATTGTATCCCTTGGACCTTCACACTGACATAGAAACACAGAAACTGCATCGCTATTGAATACTACTGGAAGCATTGCGCAACAACTCAGAAATAGTAACGCTTTAAACAGTCTACGCTTTGCACCTCTCCTTGGAGTCGAGTAACAATATGCGACGCACAGTGGCAGTTTTATTGTATTCCTTGGACCTTCACATTGACATTGAAACACAGAAACTGCATCGCTATTGAATACTACTGGAAGCATTGCGCCACATCTCAGGACTAGTAACGCTTTAAACAGTCTACACTTTCCACCTGTCCTTGGAGTCGAGTAACAATATGCGACGCAAAGTGGTACGTATATTGTATTCCTTAGAGCGTCTCATTGACATTGAAACACAGAAACTGCATCGCTATTGAATACTACTAGAAGCATTGCGCCACATCTCAGGACTAGTAACGCTTTTAACAGTCTATGCTTTGCACGTTTCCTTGGAGTCGAGTAATAATATGCGATGCACAGTGGCACGTTTATTGTATCACTTAGACCGTCACATTGACATTGAAACACAGAAACTGCATCGCTATTGAATACTACTGGAAGCATTGCGCCGCATCTCAGGACTAGTAACGCTTTAAACGGTCTACGCTTTGCACCTCTTCTTATAGTCGAGTAACAATATGCGTCGCACAGTGGCACGTTTATTGTATCCCATAGACCGTCACATTGACATTGAAACACAGAAACTGCATCGCTATTGAATAGTACTTGAAGCATTGCGCCACATCTCAGGACTAGTAACGCTTTAAACAGTCTACGCTTTGCACCTCTCCTTGGAGTTGAGTAACAATATGCGATGCACAGTGGCAGATTTATTGTATCCCCTGGACCTTCTCATTGACATTGAAACACAGAAACTGCATCGCTATTGATACTTCTGAAAGCATTGCGCCACAACTCAGAACTAGTAACGCTTTAAACAGTATATGCTTTGCAACTCTCCTTGGAGTCGAGTAACAATTTGCGACGCACAGTGGCACATTTATTGTATTCCTTAGAGCGTCACATTGACATTGAAACACAGAAACTGCATCGCTATTGAATACTACTGGAAGCATTGCGCCGCATCTCAGTACTAGTAACGCTTTAAACAGTCTACGCTTTGCACCTCTTCTTGGAGTCGAGTAACAATATGCGACGAACAGTGGCACGTTTATTGTATCCCTTAGACCGTCACATTGACATTGAAACACAGAAACTGCATCGCTATTGAATACTACTGGAAGCATTGCGCCACATCTCGGGACTAGTAACGCTTTAAACAGTCTACTCTTTGCACCTCTCCTTGGAGTCGAGTAACAATATGCGACGCACAGTGGCACGTTTATTGTATCCCTTAGACCATCACATTGACATTGAAACACAGAAACTGCATCGCTATTGAATACTACTGGAAGCATTGCGCCATATCTCAGGAGTAGTAACGCTTTAAACAGTCTACGCTTTGCACCTGTCCTTGGAGACGAGTAACAATATGCGTCGCACAGTGGCAGTTTTATTGTATCCCTTGGACCTTCACATTGATATTGAAACACAGAAACTGCATCGCTATTGAATACTACTGGAACCATTGCGCCACAACTCAGAACTAGTAACGCTTTAAAAGTCTACGCTTTGCACCTCTCCTTGGTGTCGAGTAACAATATGCGACGCACAGTGACAGTTTTATTGTATCCCTTGGACCTTCACATTGACATTGAAACACAGAAACTGCATCGCTATTGAACACTACTGGAAGCATTGCGCCACATCTCAGGACTAGTAACGCTTTAAACAGTCTACGCTTTGCACGTCTCCTCAGAGACGAGTAACAATATGCGACGCACATTGGCACGTTTATTGTATCTTTTAGACCGTCACATTGACATTGAAACACAGAAACGGCATAACTATTGAATACTACTGCAGGCATTGCGCCACATCTTAGGACTAGTAACGCTTTAAACAGTCTACGCTTTGCACGTCTCCCTGGAGTCGAGTAACAATATGCGATGCGCAGTGGCAGTTTTATTGTATCCCTTGGACCTTCACATTGACATTGAAACACCGAAACTGCATCGCTATTGAATACTACTGGAAGCATTGCGCCACATCTCAGGACTAGTAACGCTTTACACAGTCTGCGCTTTGCATCTCTCCTTCGAGTCGAGTAACAATATGCGAAGCACAGTGGCACGTTTTATTGTATTTCTTGGACCTTCACACTGACATTGAAATACAGAAATTGCATCGCTATAGAATACCACTGGAAGCATTGCGCCACATCTCAGGACTAGTAACGCTTTAAACAGTGTACGCTTTGCACCTTTCCTTGGAGTCGAATAACAATTTGCGACGCACAGTCGTAGTCTTATTGTATCCATTGGACCTTCACATTGACATTGAAACACAGAAACGGCATCGCCACTGAATACTACTGGTTGCATTGCGCCACATCTCAGGACTAGTAACGCTTTAAACAGTCTACGCTTTGCACCTCTCCTTGGAGTTGAGTAACAATATGCGACGCACATTGGCACGTTTATTGTATCTTTTAGACCGTCACATTGACATTGAAACACAGAAACGGCATAACTATTGAATACTACTGCAGGCATTGCGCCACATCTTAGGACTAGTAACGCTTTAAACAGTCTACGCTTTGCACGTCTCCCTGGAGTCGAGTAACAATATGCGATGCAAAGTGGAAGTTTTATTGTATCCCTTGGACTTTCACATTGACATTGAAACACAGAAACTGCATCGCTATTGAATACTACTGGAAGCATTGCGCCGCATCTCAGGACTAGTAACGCTTTAAACGGTCTACGCTTTGCACCTCTTCTTATAGTCGAGTAACAATATGCGTCGCACAGTGGCACGTTTATTGTATCCCATAGACCGTCACATTGACATTGAAACACAGAAACTGCATCGCTATTGAATAGTACTTGAAGCATTGCGCCACATCTCAGGACTAGTAACGCTTTAAACAGTCTACGCTTTGCACCTCTCCTTGGAGTTGAGTAACAATATGCGATGCACAGTGGCAGTTTTATTGTATCCCTTGGACCTTCTCATTGACATTGAAACACAGAAACTGCATCGCTATTGAATACTACTGAAAGCATTGCGCCACAACTCAGAACTAGTAACGCTTTAAACAGTATATGCTTTGCTACTCTCCTTGGAGTCGAGTAACAATTTGCGACGCACAGTGGCACATTTATTGTATTCCTTAGAGCGTCACATTGACATTGAAACACAGAAACTGCATCGCTATTGAATACTACTGGAAGCATTGCGCCGCATCTCAGTACTAGTAACGCTTTAAACAGTCTACGCTTTGCACCTCTTCTTGGAGTCGAGTAACAATATGCGACGAACAGTGGCACGTTTATTGTATCCCTTAGACCGTCACATTGACATTGAAACACAGAAACTGCATCGCTATTGAATACTACTGGAAGCATTGCGCCACATCTCAGGACTAGTAACGCTTTAAAAAGTCTACTCTTTGCACCTCTCCTTGGAGTCGAGTAACAATATGCGACGCACAGTGGCACGTTTATTGTATCCCTTAGACCATCACATTGACATTGAAACACAGAAACTGCATCGCTATTGAATACTACTGGAAGCATTGCGCCACATCTCAGGACTAGTAACGCTTTAAACAGTCTACGCTTTGCACTTGTCCTTGGAGACGAGTAACAATATGCGTCGCACAGTGGCAGTTTTATTGTATCCCTTGGACCTTCACATTGACATTGAAACACAGAAACTGCATCGCTATTGAATACTACTGGAAGCATTGCGCCACATCTCGGGACTAGTAACGCTTTAAACAGTCTACTCTTTGCACCTCTCCTTGGAGTCGAGTAACAATATGCGACGCACAGTGGCACGTTTATTGTATCCCTTAGACCATCACATTGACATTGAAACACAGAAACTGCATCGCTATTGAATACTACTGGAAGCATTGCGCCATATCTCAGGAGTAGTAACGCTTTAAACAGTCTACGCTTTGCACCTGTCCTTGGAGACGAGTAACAATATGCGTCGCACAGTGGCAGTTTTATTGTATCCCTTGGACCTTCACATTGATATTGAAACACAGAAACTGCATCGCTATTGAATACTACTGGAACCATTGCGCCACAACTCAGAACTAGTAACGCTTTAAAAGTCTACGCTTTGCACCTCTCCTTGGTGTCGAGTAACAATATGCGACGCACAGTGACAGTTTTATTGTATCCCTTGGACCTTCACATTGACATTGAAACACAGAAACTGCATCGCTATTGAACACTACTGGAAGCATTGCGCCACATCTCAGGACTAGTATCGCTTTAAACAGTCTACGCTTTGCACGTCTCCTCAGAGACGAGTAACAATGTGCGACGCACATTGGCACGTTTATTGTATCTTTTAGACCGTCACATTGACATTGAAACACAGAAACGGCATAACTATTGAATACTACTGCAGGCATTGCGCCACATCTTAGGACTAGTAACGCTTTAAACAGTCTACGCTTTGCACGTCTCCCTGGAGTCGAGTAACAATATGCGATGCAAAGTGGAAGTTATATTGTATCCCTTGGACTTTCACATTGACATTGAAACACAGAAACTGCATCGCTATTGAATACTACTGGAAGCATTGCGCCACATCTCAGGACTAGTAACGCTTTTAACAGTCTATGCTTTGCACGTTTCCTTGGAGTCGAGTAACAATATGCGACACACTGTGGCACGTTTATTGTATCACTTAGACCGTCACATTGACATTAAAACACAGTAACTGCATCGCTATTGAATACTACTGGAAGCATTGCGCCACATCTCAGGACTAATAACGCTTTAAACAGACTACGCTTTGCATCTCTCCTTGGAGTTGAGTAACAATATGCGACGCACAGTGGTAGTATTATTGTATCCCTTGGACCTTCACATTGACATTGAAACACAGAAACTGCATCGCTATTGAATACTACTGGAAGCATTGCGCCACATCTCAGGACAAGTAACGCTTTACACAGTCTGCGCTTTGCATCTCTCCTTCGAGTCGAGTAACAATATGCGATGCACAGTGGCACGTTTATTGTATCTTTTAGACCGTCACATTGACATTGAAACACAGAAACGGCATAACTATTGAATACTACTGCAGGCATTGCGCCACATCTTAGGACTAGTAACGTTTTTACAGTCTACGCTTTGCACGTCTCCCTGGAGTCGAGTAACAATATGCGATGCAAAGTGGAAGTTTTATTGTATCCCTTGGACTTTCACATTGACATTGAAACACAGAAACTGCATCGCTATTGAATACTACTGGAAGCATTGCGCCACATCTCAGGACTAGTAACGCTTTTAACAGTCTATGCTTTGCACGTTTCCTTGGAGTCGAGTAACAATATGCGACACACTGTGGCACGTTTATTGTATCACTTAGACCGTCACATTGACATTAAAACACAGTAACTGCATCGCTATTGAATACTACTGGAAGCATTGCGCCACATCTCAGGACTAATAACGCTTTAAACAGACTACGCTTTGCATCTCTCCTTGGAGTTGAGTAACAATATGCGACGTACAGTGGTAGTATTATTGTATCCCTTGGACCTTCACATTGACATTGAAACACAGAAACTGCATCGCTATTGAATACTACTGGAAGCATTGCGCCACATCTCAGGACTAATAACGCTTTAAACAGACTACGCTTTGCATCTCTCCTTGGAGTTGAGTAACAATATGCGACGCACAGTGGTAGTATTATTGTATCCCTTGGACCTTCACATTGACATTGAAACACAGAAACTGCATAGCTATTGAATACTACTGGAAGCATTGCGCCACATCTCAGGACTAGTAACGCTTTTAACAGTCTACGCTTTGCACCACTCCTTGGAGTCGAGTAACAATATGCGATGCGCAGTGGCAGTTTTATTGTATCCCTTGGACCTTCACATTGACATTGAAACACAGAAACTGCATCGCTATTGAATACTACTGGAAGCATTGCGCCACATCTCAGGACTAGTAACGCTTTTAACAGTCTACGCTTTGCACCACTCCTTGGAGTCGAGTAACAATATGCGATGCGCAGTGGCAGTTTTATTGTATCCCTTGGACCTTCACATTGACATTGAAACACCGAAACTGCATCGCTATTGAATACTACTGGAAGCATTGCGCCACATCTCAGGACTAGTAACGCTTTACACAGTCTGCGCTTTGCATCTCTCCTTCGAGTCGAGTAACAATATGCGAAGCACAGTGGCACGTTTTATTGTATTTCTTGGACCTTCACACTGACATTGAAATACAGAAATTGCATCGCTAATGAATACCACTGGAAGCATTGCGCCACATCTCAGGACTAGTAACGCTTTAAACAGTGTACGCTTTGCACCTTTCCTTGGAGTCGAATAACAATTTGCGACGCACAGTCGTAGTCTTATTGTATCCATTGGACCTTCACATTGACATTGAAACACAGAAACGGCATCGCCACTGAATACTACTGGTTGCATTGCGCCACATCTCAGGACTAGTAACGCTTTAAACAGTCTACGCTTTGCACCTCTCCTTGGAGTTGAGTAACAATATGCGATGCACAGTGGCAGTTTTATTGTATCCCTTGCACCTTCACATTGACATTGAAACACAGAAACTGCATCGCTACTGAATACCACTGGAAGCATTGCGCCACATCTCAGGACTAGTAACGCTTTAAACAGTCTACGCTTTGCACCTCTTCCTGGAGTCGAGTAACAATATGCGACGCACAGTGGCACATTTTATTGTATCCCTTGGACCTTCACATTAACATTGAAACACAGAAACGGCATCGCTATTGAATACTACTGGAAGCATTGCGCCACATCTCAGGACTAGTAACGCTTTAAACAGTCTACACTTTGCACCTCTCCTTGGAGTTGAGTAACAATATGCGATGCACAGTGGCAGTTTTATTGTATCCCTGGACCTTCACATTGACATTGAAACACAGAAACTGCATCGCTAATGAATACCAGTGGAAGCATTGCGCCACATCCCAGGACTATTAACGCTTTAAACAGTGTATGCTTTGCACCTCTCCTTGGTGTTAAGTAACAATATGCGACGCCCAGTGGCAGTTTTATTGTATCCCTTGGACCTTCACATTGACATTGAAACACAGAAACTGCATCGCTAATGAATACCACTGGAAGCATAGCGCCACATCTCAGGACTAGTAACGCTGTAAACAGTCTACGCTTTGCACCTACTCTTGGAGTCGAGTAACAATATGCGACGCACAGTGGCACGTTTTATTGTATCCCTTGGACCGTCACAATGACATTGAAACACAGAAACTGCATCGCTACTGAATACTACTGGAAGCATTGCGCAACATCGCAGGACTAATAACGCTTTAAACAGTCTACGCCATGCACCTCTCCTTGGAGTTGAGTAACAATTTGCGATGCACAGTGGCAGTTTTATTGTATTCCTTGGACCTTCACATTGACATGGAAACACAGAAACTGCATCGCCAATGAATACCACTGGAAGCATTGCGCCACATCTCAGGACTAGTAACGCTTTAAACAGTCTACGATTTGCACCTCTCCTTGGTGTCGAGTAACAATATGCGACGCACAGTGGCAGTTTTATTGTATCCCTTGGACCTTCACATTGACATTGAAACACAGAAACTGCATCGCTATTGATTACTACTGGAAGCATTGCGCCACATCTCAGGACTAGTAGCGCTTTAAACAGTCTACGATTTGCACATCTCTTTGGAGTAGAGTAACAATATGCAACGCACAGTGGCACGTTTATTGTATCCCTTAGACCGTCACATTGACATTGAAACACAGAAACTGCATCGCTATTGAATACTACTGGAAGCATTGCGCCACATCTCAGGACTAGCAACGCTTTAAACAGTCTACGCCTGGCATCTCTCCTTGGAGTCGAGTAACAATATGCAATGCTCAGTGGCACGTTTATTGTATCCGTTACACCTTCACATTGTCGTTGAATCACAGAAATTGCATCGCTATTGAATACTACTGGATGCATTGCGCCACATCTCAGGACTAGTAACGCTTTAAACAGTCTACGCTTTGCACCTCTCCTTGGAGTCGAGTAACCACATTCGACGCACAGTGCCACGTTTATTGTATCCCTTAGACCGTCACATTGACATTGAAACACAGAAAGTGCATCGCTATTGAATACTACTGGAAGCATTGCGCCACATTTCAGGACTAGTAACGCTTTAAACAGTCTACGCTTTGCACCTCTCCTTGGAGTCGGGTAACAATATGCGACGCACAGTGGCACGTTTATTGTATTCCTTAGACCGTCACATTGACATTGAAACACAGTAATTGCCTCGCTATTGATTACTACTGAAAGGATTGCGCCACATCTCAGGACTAGTAACGCTTTAAACAGTCTACGCTTTGCACCACTCTGTTGAGTCGAGTAACAATATGCGACGCACAGTTGCACGTTTATTGTCTCCCTTAGACCGTCACATTGACATTGAAACACAGAAACTGCATCGCTATTGAATGCTACTGGAAGCATTGCGCCGCATCTCAGGACTAGTAACGCTTTAAACAGTCTACGCTTTGCGCCTGTCCTTGGAGTCGAGTAACAATATGTGACGCACAGTGGCACGTTTATTGTATTCTTTAGACCGTCACCTTGACATTGAAACACAGAAACTGCATCGCTATTGAATACTACTGGAAGCATTGTGCCACATCTTAGGACTAGAAACGCTATAAACAGTCTACGCTTTGCACCTCTCCTTGGAGTCGAGTAACAATATGCGACGCACAGTGGCAGTTTTATTGTATCCCATGGACCTTCACATTGACATTGAAACACAGAAACTGCATCGCTATTGAATACTACTGGAAGCATTGCGCCACATCTTAGGACTAGTAACGCTTTAAACAGTCTACGGTTTGCACCTCTCCTCGGAAATCGAGTAACAATATGCGACCCACAGTGGCACGTTTCTTGTATCCCTTAGACCGTCACATTGACATTGAAACACTGTAACTGCATCGCTATTGAATACTACTGTAAGCATTGCGCCACATCTCAGGACAAGTAACGGTATAAACAGTCTACGCTTTGCACCTCTCCTTGGAGTCGAGTAACAATATGCGACGCACAGTGGCACGTTTGTTGTATCCCTTAGACCGTCACATTGACATTGAAACACAGTAACTGCCTAACTATTGAATACTACTGGAAGCATTGCGCCCCATCTCAGGACTAGTAACGCTTTAAACAGTCTACACTTTGCACCACTCCTTTGAGACGAGTAACAATATGCGACGCACAGTTGCACGTTTATTGTATCCCTTAGACCGTCACATTGACATTGAAACACAGAAACTGCATCGCTATTGAATACTACTGGAAGCATTGCGCCACATCTCAGGACTAGTAACGCTTTAAACAGTCTACGCTTTGCACCTCTCCTTGGAGTCGAGTAACAATATGCGACGCACAGTGGCAGCTTTATTGTATCCCTTGGACCTTCACATTGAGATTGAATCACAGAAACTGCATCGCTATTGAATACTACTGGAAGCATTGCGCCACATCTCAGGACTAGTAACGCTTCAAACAGTCTACGCTTTGCACCTCTCCTTGGAGTCGAGTAACAATATGCGACGCACAGTGGCACGTTTATTGTATCCCTTAGACCGTCACATTGACATTGAAACACAGTAACTGCATCGCTATTGAATACTACTGGAAGCATTGCGCCACATCTCAGGACTAGTAATGCTTTAAACAGTCTACGCTTTTCACCAATTCTTGGAGTGGAGTAACAATATGCGATGCACAGTTGCATATTTATTGTATCCCTTAGACCGTCACATTGACATTGAAACACAGAAACTGCATCGCTATTGAATACTACTGGAAGAATTGCGCCACATCTCAGGACTAGTAACGCTTTAAACAGTCTATACTTTGCAAGTTTCCTTGGAGTCGAGTAACAATATGGGCCGCACAGTGGCAGTTTTGTTGTATCTCATGGACCTTCACATTGACATTGAAACACAGAAACGCCATCGCTACTGAATACTACAGGTAGCATTGCGCCACATCTCAGGACTAGTAACGCTTTGAACAGTCTACGCTTTGCACCTCTCCTTGGAGTCGTGTAACGATATGCGACGCACAGTGGCAGTTTTATTGTAACCCTTGGACCTCCACATTGACATTGAATCACAGAACCTGCATCGCCATTGAATACTACTGGAAGCATTGCGCCACATCTCAGGACTAGTAACGCTTTAAACAGTCTACGCTTTGCACTTCTCCTTGGAGTCGAGTAACAATATGCGACGCACAGTGGCACGTTTATTGTATCCCTTAGACCGTCACATTGACATTGAAACACAGAAACTGCATCGCTATTGATTACTACTGGAAGCATTGCGCCACATCTCAGGACTAGTAACGTTTTAAACAGTCTACGCTTTGCACCTCTCCTTGGAGTCGAGTAACAATATGCGACGCACAGTGGCACGTTTATTGTATCCCTTAGACCGTCACATTGACATTGAAACACAGTAACTGCATCGCTATCGAATACTACTGGAAGCATTGCGCCACATCTCAGGACTAGTAACGCTTTAAACAGTCTACGTTTTTGCACCTCTCCTTGGAGTCGAGTAACAATATGTGACGCACAGTGGCACGTTTATTGTATCCGTTGGACCATCACATTGACATTGAAACACAGTAACTGAATCGCTATTGAATACTACTTGAAGCACTGCGCCACATCTCAGGACTAGTAACGCTTTAAACAGTCTACGCTTTGCACCTCTCCTTGGAGTCGAGTAACAATATGCGACGCACAGTGGCACGTTTATTGTATCTCTTAGACCGTCACATTGACATTGAAACACAGAAACTGCATCGCTATTGATTACTACTGGAAGCATTGCGCCACATCTCAGGACTAGTAACGCTTTAAACAGTCTACGCTTTGCACCTCTCCTTGGAGTCGAGTAACAATATGCGACGCACAGTGGCACGTTTATTGTATCCCTTAGACCGTCACATTGACATTGAAACACAGTAACTGCCTCGCTATTGAATACTACTGGAAGCATTGCGCCACATCTCAGGACTAGTAACGCTTTAAACAGTCTACGCTTTGCACCACTCCTTTGAGTCAAGTAACAATATGCGACGCACAGTTGCACGTCTATTGTATCCCTTAGACCGTCACATTGACATTGAAACACAGAAACTGCATCGCTATTGAATACTACTGGAAGCATTGCGCCGCATCTCAGGACTAGTAACGCTTTAAACAGTCTACTCTTGCACCTCTCCTTGGAGTCGAGTAACAATATGTGACGCACAGTGGCACGGTTATTGTATCCTTTAGACCGTCACCTTGACGTTGAAACACAGTAACTGCATCGCTATTGAATACTACTGGAAGCATTGCGCCACATCTCAGGACTAGAAACGCTTTAAACAGTCTATGCTTTGCACGTTTCCTTGGTGTCGAGTAACAATATGCGACGCACAGTGGCACGTTTATTGTAACCCTTAGACCATCACATTGACATTGAAACACAGAAACTGCATCGCTATTGAATACTACTGGAAGCATTGCGCCGCATCTCAGGACTAGTAACGCTTTAAACAGTCTACTCTTGCACCTCTCCTTGGAGTCGAGTAACAATATGTGACGCACAGTGGCACCGTTATTTTATCCTTTAGACTGTCACCTTGACATTGAAACACAGAAACTGCAACGCTATTGAATACTACTGGAAGCATTGCGCCACATCTCAGGACTAGTAACGCTTTAAACAGTCTACTCTTGCACCTCTCCTTGGAGTCGAGTAACAATATGTGACGCACAGTGGCACCGTTATTTTATCCTTTAGACTGTCACCTTGACATTGAAACACAGAAACTGCAACGCTATTGAATACTACTGGAAGCATTGCGCCACATCTCAGGACTAGTAACGCTTTAAACAGTCTACGCTTTGCACCTCTCCTTGGAGTCGAGTAACTATATGCGACGCACAGTGGCACGTTTATTGTAACCCTTAGACCATCACATTGACATTGAAACACAGAAACTGCAGCGCTGTTGAATACTACTGGAAGCATTGCGCCGCATCTCAGGACTAGCAACGCTTTAAACAGTCTACTCTTGCACCTCTCCTTGGAGTCGAGTAACAATATGTGACGCACAGTGGCACGGTTATTTTATCCTTTAGACCGTCACCTTGACATTGAAACACAGAAACTGCATCGCTATTGAATACTACTGGAAGTATTGCGCCACATCTCAGGACTAGTAACGCTTTAAACAGTCTACGCTTTGCACCACTCCTTTGAGTCAAGTAACAATATGTGACGCACAGTGGCATGGTTATTGTATCCTTTAGACCAGCACATTGACATTGAAACACAGAAACTGCATAGCTATTGAATACTACTGGAAGCATTGCGCCACATCTCAGGACTAGAAACGCTTTAAACAGTCTATGCTTTGCACGTTTCCTTGGAGTCGAGTAACAATATGCGACGCACAGTGGCACGTTTATTAACCCTTAGACCATCGCATTGACATTGAAACACAGAAACTGCATTGCTATTGAAAACTACTGGAAGCATTGCGCCGCATCTCAGGACTAGTAACGCTTTAAACAGTCTACACTTGCACCTCTCCATGGAGTCGAGTAACAATATGTGACGCACAGTGACACGGTTATTGTATCCTTTAGACCGTCACCTTGACATTGAAACACAGAAACTGCATCGCTATTGAATACTACTGGAAGCATTGCGCCACATCTCAGGACTTGAAACGCTTTAAACGGTCTATGCTTTGCACGTTTCCTTGGAGTCGATTAACAATATGCCACGCACAGTGGCACGTTTATTGTAACCCTTAGACCATCACATTGACATTGAAACACAGAAACTGCATCGCTATTGAATACTACTGGAAGCATTGCGCCGCATCTCAGGACTAGTAACGCTTTAAACAGTCTACTCTTGCACCTCTCCTTGGAGTCGAGTAACAATATGTGACGCACAGTGGCACGTTTATTGTAACCCTTAGACCATCACATTGACATTGAAACACAGAAACTGCATCGCTATTGAATAGTACTGGAAGCATTGCGCCACATCTCAGGACTAGAGACGCTTTTAACCGTCTACGCTTTGCACCTCTCCTTTGAGTCGAATAACAATTTGCGATGCACAGTGGCAGTTTTATTGTATCCCTTAGACCTTCACATTGACATTGAAACACAGAAACTGCAACGCCATTGAATACTACTAGAAGCATTGCGCCACATCTCAGGACTAGAAACGCTTTAAACAGTATACGCCTTGCAACTCCCCTTGGAGTCGAGTAACAATATGCGACGCACAGTGGCAGTTTTATTGTATCCCATGATCCTTCACATTGACATTGAAAAACAGAAACTGCATCGCTATTGAATACTACTGGAAGCATTGCGCCACATCTCAGGACTAGTAACGCTTTAAACAGTCTACAATTTGCACCTCTCCTCGGAGTCGATTAACAATATGCGACGCACAGCGGCACGTTTCTTATATCCCTTGGACCGTCTCATTGACATTGAAACACAGAAACAGCATCGCTATTGAATACTACTGGAAGCATTGCGCCGCATCTCAGGACTAGTAACGCTTTAAACAGTCTATGCTTTGCACCTCACCTTGGAGTCGAGTAACAGTATCCGACGCACAGTAGCACGTTTATTGTATCCTTTAGACCGTCACATTGACATTGAAACACAGAAACTGCATCGCTGATGAATACTACTGGAAGCATTGCGCCACATCTCAGGACTAGTTACGCTTTAAACAGTCTACGCTTTGCACCTCTCCTTGGAATCGAGTAACAATATGCGACGCAAAGTAGCAAATTTATTGCATCCCTTGGACCTTCACATTGACATTGAAACACAGAAACTGCATCGCTATTGAATACTACTGGAAGTATTGCGCCACATCTTAGCACTAGTAACGCTTTAAACAGTCTACGCTTTGCACCTCTTCTTGGAGTCGAGTAACAATATGCGACGCACAGTGGCACGTTTTATTGTATCCCTTGGACCTTCACATTGACATTGAAACACAGAAACTGCATCGCTATTGAATACTACTGGAAGCATTGCGCCACATCTCAGGACTAGTAACGCTTTAAACAGTCTACCCTTTGTACCTCTCCTTGGAGTCGAGTAACAATATGCGACGCACAGTGGCAGTTTTTTTGTATCCCTTGGACCTTCACATTGACATTGAAACACAGAAACTGCATCGCTATTGAATACTACTGGTAGCATTGCGCCACATCTCAGGACCATCTGCAGCATCGTCGACAGGACTGACTGCGGACCTTTGGTACAGAGCCGAGTGGAGGGTCTGAATCAGAGGTTGAGACGGTTCTGCGATCGTGTGGGCTGCAGATTCCTCGACTTGCGCCATAGGGTGGTGGGGTTTCGGGTTCCGCTGGATAGGTCAGGAGTCCACTACACGCAACAAGCGGCTACACGGGTAGCAGGGGTTGTGTGGCGTGGGCTGGGCGGTTTTTTAGGTTAGATGGCCTCGGGCAAGTGCAGAAAGGGCAACAGCCTCAACGGGTGCGGGGCAAAGTCAGGACATGCGGGGACCAAGCAGCAATCGGTATTGTAATTGTAAACTGTCGAAGCTGCGTTGGTAAAGTACCGGAACTTCAAGCGCTGATAGAAAGCACCGAAGCTGAAATCGTTATAGGTACAGAAAGCTGGCTGAAGCCAGAGATAAATTCTGCCGAAATTTTTACAAAGGCACAGACGGTGTTTAGAAAGGATAGATTGCATGCAACCGGTGGCGGAGTGTTCGTCGCTGTTAGTAGTAGTTTATCCTGTAGTGAAGTAGAAGTGGATAGTTCCTGTGAATTATTATGGGTGGAGGTTACACTCAACAACCGAGCAAGGTTAATAATTGGCTCCTTTTACCGACCCCCCGACTCAGCAGCATTAGTGGCAGAACAACTGAGAGAAAATTTGGAATACATTTCACATAAATTTTCTCAGCATGTTATGGTCTTAGGTGGAGATTTCAATTTACCAGATATAGACTGGGACACTCAGATGTTTAGGACGGGTGGTAGGGACAGAGCATCGAGTGACATTATACTGAGTGCACTATCCGAAAATTACCTCGAGCAATTAAACAGAGAACCGACTCGTGGAGATAACATCTTGGACCTACTGATAACAAACAGACCCGAACTTTTCGACTCTGTAAGTGCAGAACAGGGAATCAGTGATCATAAGGCCGTTGCAGCATCCCTGAATATGGAAGTTAATAGGAATATAAAAAAAGGGAGGAAGGTTTATCTGTTTAGCAAGAGTAATAGAAGGCAGATTTCAGACTACCTAACAGATCAAAACGAAAATTTCTGTTCAGATACTGACAATGTTGAGTGTTTATGGAAAAAGTTCAAGGCAATCGTAAAATGCGTTTTAGACAGGTACGTGCCGAGCAAAACTGTGAGGGACGGGAAAAACCCACCGTGGTACAACAACAAAGTTAGGAAACTACTGCGAAAGCAAAGAGAGCTTCACTCCAAGTTTAAACGCAGCCAAAACCTCTCAGACAAACAGAAGCTAAACGATGTCAAAGTTAGTGTAAGGAGGGCTATGCGTGAAGCGTTCAGTGAATTCGAAAGTAAAATACTAGGTACCGACTTGACAGAAAATCCTAGGAAGTTCTGGTCTTACGTTAAATCAGTAAGTGGCTCGAAACATCATGTCCAGACACTCCGGGATGATGATGGCATTGAAACAGAGGATGACAAGCGTAAAGCTGAAATACTAAACACCTTTTTCCAAAGCTGTTTCACAGAGGAAGACCGCACTGCAGTTCCTTCTCTAAATCCTCGCACCAACGAAAAAATGGCTGACATTGAAATAAGTGTCCAAGGAATAGAAAAGCAACTGGAATCACTCAACAGAGGAAAGTCCACTGGACCTGACGGGATACCAATTCGATTCTACACAGAGTACGCGAAAGAACTTGCCCCCCTTCTAACAGCTGTGTACCGCAAGTCTCTAGAGGAACAGAAGGTTCCAAATGATTGGAAAAGAGCACAGGTAGTCCCAGTCTTCAAGAAGGGTCGTCGAGCAGATGCGCAAAACTATAGACCTATCTCTCTGACGTCGATCTGTTGTAGAATTTTAGAACATGTCTTTTGCTCGAGTATCATGTCGTTTTTGGAAACTCAGAATCTACTATGTAGGAATCAACATGGATTCCGGAAACAGCGATCGTGTGAAACCCAACTCGCATTATTTGTTCATGAAACCCAGAAAATATTAGATACAGGCTCCCAGGTAGATGCCATTTTCCTTGACTTCCGGAAGGCGTTCGATACAGTTCCGCACTGTCGCCTGATAAACAAAGTAAGAGCCTACGGAATATCAGACCAGCTGTGTGGCTGGATTGAAGAGTTTTTAGCAAACAGAACACTGCATGTTGTTCTCAATGGAGAGACATCTACAGACGTTAAAGTAACCTCTGGCGTGCCACAGGGGAGTGTTATGGGACCATTGCTTTTCACAATATATATAAATGACCTAGTAGATAGTGTCGGAAGTTCCATGCGGCTTTTCGCGGATGATGCTGTAGTATACAGAGAAGTTGCAGCATTAGAAAATTGTAGCGAAATGCAGGAAGATCTGCAGCGGATAGGCACTTGGTGCAGGGAGTGGCAACTGACCCTTAACATAGACAAATGTAATGTATTGCGAATACATAGAAAGAAGGATCCTTTATTGTATGATTATATGATAGCGGAACAAACACTGGTAGCAGTTACTTCTGTAAAATATCTGGGAGTATGCGTGCGGAACGATTTGAAGTGGAATGATCAAATAAAATTAATTGTTGGTAAGGCGGGTACCAGGTTGAGATTCATTGGGAGAGTCCTTAGAAAATGTAGTCCATCAACAAAGGAAATGGCTTACAAAACACTCGTTCGACCTATACTTGAGTATTGCTCATCAGTGTGGGATCCGTACCAGATCGGGTTGACGGAGGAGATAGAGAAGATCCAAAGAAGAGCGGCGCGTTTCGTCACAGGGTTATTTGGTAACCGTGATAGCGTTACGGAGATGTTTAACAAACTCAAGTGGCAGACTCTGCAAGAGAGGCGCTCTACATCGCGGTGTAGCTTGCTCGCCAGGTTTCGAGAGGGTGCGTTTCTGGATGAGGTATCGAATATATTGCTTCCCCCTACTTATACCTCCCGAGGAGATCACGAATGTAAAATTAGAGAGATTAGAGCGCGCACAGAGGCTTTCAGACAGTCGTTCTTCCCGCGAACCATACGCGACTGGAACAGGAAAGGGAGATAATGACAGTGGCACGTAAAGTGCCCTCCGCCACACACCGTTGGGTGGCTTGCGGAGTATAAATGTAGATGTAGATGTAGATGTAGACTAGTAACGCTTTAAACAGTCTACGCATTGCACCTCTTCTTGGAGTCGAGTAACAATATGCGACGCACAGTGGCACGTTTTATTGTATTCCTTGGACCTTCACATCGACATTGAAACATAGAATCTTCATCGCTATTGAATACTACTGGAAGCATTGCGCCACATCTCAGGACTAGTAACGCTTTAAACAGTCTACACTTTGCACCTCTCCTTGGAGTCGAATAACAATTTGCGACGCACAGTGGCAGTTTTATTGTATCCCTTAGACCTTCACATTGACATTGAAACACAGAAACTGTATCGCCATTGAATACTACTAGAAGCATTGCGCCACATCTCAGGACTAGTAACGCATTAAACAGTCTACGCTTTGCACCTCTCCTTGGAGTCGAGTAACAATATGCGACGCACAGTGGCAGTTTTATTGTATCCCTTGGACCTTCACATTGACATTGAAACACAGAAACTGCATCGCTATTGAGTAGTACTGGAAGCATTGCGCCACATCTCAGGACTAGTAACGCTTTAAACAGTCTACGCTTTGCACCACTCCGTTGAGTCAAGTAACAATATGTGACGCACAGTGACACGGGTATTATGTCCTTTAGACCGTCACCTTGACGTTGAAACACAGAAACTGCATCGCTATTGAATACTACTGGAAGCATTGCGCCACATCTCAGGACTAGAAACGCTTTAAACAGTCTATGCTTTGCACGTTTCCTTGGAGTCGAGTAACAATAAGCGACGCACAGTGGCACATTTATTGTAACCCTTAGACCATCACATTGACATTGAAACACAGGAACTGCATCGCTATTGAATACTACTGGAAGCATTGCGCCGCATCTCAGGACTAGTAACGCTTTAAACAGTCTACTCTTGCACCTCTCCTTGGAGTCGAGTAACAATATGTGACGCACAGTGGCACGTTTATTGTAACCCTTAGACCATCACATTGACATTGAAACACAGAAACTGCATCGCTATTGAATAGTACTGGAAGCATTGCGCCACATCTCAGGACTAGAAACGCTTTAAACCGTCTACGCTTTGCACCTCTCCTTGGAGTCGAGTAACAATATGCGACGCACAGTGGCACGTTTATTGTATCCCATGGACCTTCACATTGACATTGAAACACAGAAACTGCATCGCTATTGAATACTACTGGAAGCATTGCGCCACATCTCAGGAATAGTAACGCTTTAAACAGTCTACACTTTGCACCTCTCCTCGGAGTCGAGTAACAATATGCGACGCACAGTGGCACGTTTCTTATATCCCTTGGACCGTCTCATTGACATTGATACACAGAAACAGCATCGCTATTGAATACTACTGGAAGCATTGCGCCGCATCTCAGGACTAGTAACGCTTTAAACAGTCTACGCTTTGCACCTCTTCTTGGAGTCGAGTAACAATATGCGACGCACAGTGGCACGTTTATTGTATCCTTTAGACCGTCACATTGACATTGAAACACAGTAACTGCCTCGCTATTGAATACTACTGGAAGCATTGCGCCACATCTCAGGACTAGTAACGCTTTAAACAGTCTACGCTTTGCACCTCTCCATGGAATCGAGTAACAATATGCGACGCAAAGTAGCAAATTTATTGCATCCCTTGGACCTTCACATTGACATTGAAACAAAGAAACTGCATCGCTATTGAATACTACTGGAAGCATTGCGCCACATCTCAGGACTAGTAACGCTTTAAACAGTCTACGCTTTGTACCTCTCCTTGGAGTCGAGTAACAATATGCGACGCACAGTGGCAGTTTTTTTGTATCCCTTGGACCTTCACATTGACATTGAAACACAGAAACTGCATCGCTATTGAATACTACTGGAAGCATTGCGCCACATCTCAGGACTAGTAACGCTTTAAACAGTCTACGCTTTGTACCTCTCCTTGGAGTCGAGTAACAATATGCGACGCACAGTGGCAGTTTTTTTGTATCCCTTGGACCTTCACATTGACATTGAAACACAGAAACTGCATCGCTATTGAATACTACTGGTAGCATTGCGCCACATCTCAGGACTAGTAACGCTTTAAACAGTCTACTCTTTGCACCTCTTCTTGGAGTCGAGTAACAATATGCGACGAACAGTGGCACGTTTTATTGTATTCCTTGGACCTTCACATTGACATTGAAACACAGAAACTTCATCGCTATTGAATACTACTGGAAGCATTGCGCCACATCTCAGGACTAGTAACGCTTAAAACAGTCTACGCTTTGCACCTCTCCTTGGAGTCGAATAACAATTTGCGTCGCACAGTGGCAGTTTTATTGTATCCCTTAGACCGTCACATTGACATTGAAACACAGAAACTGCATCGCTATTGAATACTACTGGAAGTATTGCACCACATCTTAGCACTAGTAACGCTTTAAACAGTCTACGCTTTGCACCTCTTCTTGGAGTCGAGTAACAATATGCGACGCACAGTGGCACATTTTATTGTATCCCTTGGACCTTCACATTGACATTGAAACACAGAAACTGCATCGCTATTGAATACTACTGCAAGCATTGCGCCACATCTCAGGACTAGTAACGCTTTAAGCAATCTACGCTTTGTACCCCTCCTTGGAGTCGAGTAACAATATGCGACGCACAGTGGCAGTTTCTTTGTATCCCTTGGACCTTCACATTGACATTGAAACACAGAAACTGCATCGCTATTGAATACTACTGGTAGCATTGCGCCACATCTCAAGACTAGTAACGCTTTAAACAGTCTACGCTTTGCACCTGTTCTTGGAGTCGAGTAACAATATGCGACGCACAGTGGCACGTTTTATTGTATTCCTTGGACCTTCACATTGACATTGAAACACAGAAACTTCATCGCTATTGAATACTACTGGAAGCATTGCGCCACATCTCAGGACTAGTAACGCTTTAAACAGTCTACGCTTTGCAGCTCTCCTTGGAGTCGAATAACAATTTGCGACGCACAGTGGCAGTTTTATTGTATCTCTTAGACCTTCACATTGACATTGAAACACAGAAACTGCATCGCCATTGAATACTACTAGAAGCATTGCGCCACATCTCAGGACTAGTAACGCTTTAAACAGTCTACGCTTTGCACCTCTCCTTGGAGTCGAGTAACAATATGCGACGCACAGTGGCACGTTTATTGTAACCCTTAGACCATCACATTGACATTGAAACACAGAAACTGCATCGCTATTGAATACTACTGGAAGCATTGTGCCGCATCTCAGGACTAGTAACGCTTTAAACAGTCTACACTTGCACCTCTCCTTGGAGTCGAGTAACAATATGTGACGCACAGTGGCACGGTTATTGTATCCTTTAGACCATCACATTGACATTGAAACACAGAAACTGCATCGCTACTGAATACTACTAGAAGCATTGCGCCACATCTCAGGACTAGAAACGCTTTAAACAGTCTATGCTTTGCACGTTTCCTTGGAATCGAGTAACAATATGCGACGCAAAGTAGCAAATTTATTGCATCCCTTGGACCTTCTCATTGACATTGAAATACAGAAACTGCATCGCTATTTAATACTACTGAAAGCATTGCGCCACATCTTAGCACTAGTAACGCTTTAAACAGTCTACGCTTTGCACCTCTTCTTGGAGTCGAGTAACAATATGCGACGCACAGTGGCACGTTCTATTGTATCCCTTGGACCTTCACATTGACATTGAAACACAGAAACTGCATCGCTATTGAATACTACTGGAAGCATTGCGCCACAACTCAGGACTAGTAACGCTTTAAACAGTCTACGCTTTGCACCTCTCCTTGGAGTCGAGTAACAATATGCGACGCACAGTGGCAGTTTTATTGTATCTCTTGGACCTTCACATTGACATTGAAACACAGAAACTGCATCGCTATTGAGTACTACTGGAAGCATTGCGCCACATCTCAGGACTAGTAACGCTTTAAACAGTCTACGCTTTGCACCACTCCTTTGAGTCAAGTAACAATATGTGACGCACAGTGACACGGTTATTTTATCCTTTAGACCGTCACCTTGACGTTGAAACACAGAAACTGCATCGCTATTGAATACTACTGGAAGCATTGCGCCACATCTCAGGACTAGAAACGCTTTAAACAGTCTACGCTTTGCATCTCTCCTTGGAGTCGAGTAACAATATGCGACGCACAGTGGCACGTTTATTGTAACCCTTAGACCATCACATTGACATTGAAACACAGAAACTGCATCGCTGATGAATACTACTGGAAGCATTGCGCCACATCTCAGGACTAGTAACGCTTTAAACAGTCTATGCTTTGCACCTCTCCTTGGAGTCGAGTAACAATATCCGACGCACAGTAGCACGTTTATTGTATCCTTTAGACCGTCACATTGACATTGAAACACAGAAACTGCATCGCTGATGAATACTACTGGAAGCATTGCGCTACATCTCAGGACTAGTAACGCTTTAAACAGTCTACGCTTTGCACCTCTCCTTGGAATCGAGTAACATTATGCGACGCAAAGTAGCAAATTTATTGCATCCCTTGGACCTTCACATTGACATTGAAACACAGAAACTGCATCGCTATTGAATACTACTGGAAGCATTGCGCCACATCTCAGGACTAGTAACGCTTTAAACAGTCTACGCTTTGCACCTCTCCTTGGAATCGAGTAACAATATGCGACGCAAAGTAGCAAATTTATTGCATCCCTTGGACCTTCATATTGACATTGAAACACAGAAACTGCATCGCTATTGAATACTACTGGAAGTATTGCACCACATCTTAGCACTAGCAACGCTTTAAACAGTCTACTCTTGCACCTCTCCTTGGAGTCGAGTAACAATATGTGACGCACAGTGGCACGGTTATTTTATCCTTTAGACCGTCACCTTGACATTGAAACACAGAAACTGCATCGCTATTGAATACTACTGGAAGCATTGCGCCGCATCTCAGGACTAGCAACGCTTTAAACAGTCTATGATTTGCACGTTTCCTTGGAGTCGAGTAACAATATGCGACGCACAGTGGCACGTTTATTGTAACCCTTAGACCATCACATTGACATTGAAACACAGAAACTGCATCGCTATTGAATACTACTGGAAGCATTGCGCCGCATCTCAGGACTAGCAACGCTTTAAACATTCTACTCTTGCACCTCTCCTTGGAGTCGAGTAACAATATGTGACGCACAGTGGCACGGTTATTTTATCCTTTAGACCGTCACCTTGACATTGAAACACAGAAACTGCATCGCTATTGAATACTACTGGAAGGATTGCGCCACATCTCAGGACTAGTAACGCTTTAAACAGTCTACGCTTTGCACCACTCCTTTGAGTCAAGTAACAATATGTGACGCACAGTGGCACGGTTATTGTATCCTTTAGACCATCACATTGACATTGAAACACAGAAACTGCATCGCTATTGAATACTACTGGAAGCATTGCGCCACATCTCAGGACTAGAAACGCTTTAAACAGTCTATGCTTTGCACGTTTCCTTGGAGTCGAGTAACATAATGCGACGCACAGTGGCACGTTTATTGTAACCCTTAGACCATCAAATTGACATTGAAACACAGAAACTGCATCGCTATTGAAAACTACTGGAAGCATTGTGCCGCATCTCAGGAGTAGTAACGCTTTAAACGGTCTACACTTGCACCTCTCCTTGGAGTCGAGTAACAATATGTGACGCACAGTGGCACGGTTATTGTATCCTTTAGACAATCACATTGACATTGAAACACAGAAACTGCATCGCTACTGAATACTACTAGAAGCATTGCGCCACATCTCAGGACTAGTGTGCTTTAAACATTCTACGCTTTGCACCTCGCTTTGGAGTCGAGTAACAATATGCGACGCACAGTGGCACGATTATTGTATCCCTTAGACCGTCACATTGACATTGAAAAGCAGAAACTGCATCGCTATTGAATACTACTGGAAGCATTGCGCCACATCTCAGGACTAGTAACGCTTTAAACAGTCAACGCTTTGCACCTCACCTTGGAGTCGAGTAACAATATGCGACACTCAGTGGCACGTATATTGTATCCCTTATACCTTCACATTGACATTGAAACACAGAAACTGCATCGCTATTGAATACTACTGGAAGCATTGCGCCACATCTCAGGACTAGTAACGCTTTAAACAGTCTACGCTTTACACCTCTCCTTGGAGTCGAGGAACAATATGCGACGCACAGTGGCATGTTTATTGTATCCCTTAGAACGTCACATTGACATTGAAACACAGAAACTGCATCGCTATAGAATACTACTGGAAGCTTTGCGCCACATCTTAGCACTAGTAACGCTTTAAACAGTCTACACTTTGCACCTCTCCTTGGAGTCGAGTAACAATATGTGACGCTCAGTGGCAGTTTTATTGTATCCGTTGGACCTTCACATTGACACTGAAAACACAGAAACTGCATCGCTATTGAATACTACTGGAAGCATTGCTCCACATCTCAGGACTAGTAACGCTTTAAACAGTCTACGCTTTGCAACTCTCCTTGGAGTCGAGTAACAGTATGCGACGCACAGTGGCAGTTTTATTGTATCCCTTGGACTTTCACATTGACATTGAAACACAGAAACTGCATCGGTATTGAATACTACTGGAAGCATTGCGCCACATCTCAGGACTAGTAACGCTTTAAACAGTCTACGCTTTGCTCCCCTCCTTGGAGTCGAGTAACAATATGGGACGCACAGTGGCAGTTTTATTGTATCCCTTGGACCTACACATTGACATTGAAACACAGAAACTGCATCGCTATTGAATACTACTGGAAGCATTGCGCCACATCTCAGGACTAGTAACGCTTTAAACAGTCTACGCTTTGCACCTCTCCTTGGAGTCAAGTAACAATATGCGACGCACAATGGCAGTTTTATTGTATCCCTTGGACCTTCACATTGACATTGGAACACAGAAACTGCATCGCTATTGAATACTATTGGAAGCATTGCGCCACATCTCAGGACTAGTAACGCTTTAAACAGTCTACGCTTTGCACCACTCCTTGGAGTCGAGTAACAATATGCGACGCACAGTGGCAGTTTTATTGTACCCCTTGGACCTACACATTGACATTGAAACACAGAAACTGCATCGCTATTGAATACTACTGGAAGGATTGCGCCACATCTCAGAACTAGTAACGCTTTAAACAGTCTACGCTTTGCACCTCTCCTTGGAGTCGAGTAACAATATGGGACGCACAGTGGCAGTTATATTGTATCCCTTGGACCTACACATTGACATTGAAACACAGAAACTGCATCGCTATTGAATACTACTGGAAGCATAGCGCCACATCTCAGGACTAGTAACGCTTTAAACAGTCTACGCTTTGCACCTTTCCTTGGAGTCGAGTAACAATATGGGACGCACAGTGGCAGTTTTATTGTATCCCTTGGACCTACACATTGACATTGAAACACAGAAACTGCATCGCTATTGAATACTACTGGAAGCATTGCGCCACATCTCAGGACTAGTGACACTTTAAACAGTCTACGTTTTGCACCTCACCTTGGAGTCGAGTAACAATATGCGACGCACAGTAGCACGTTTCTTGTATCCCTTAGACCGTCACATTGACATTGAAACACAGAAACTGCATCATTATTGAATACTACTGGAAGCATTGCGCCACATCTCAGGACTAGTGACACTTTAAACAGTCTACGTTTTGCACCTCACCTTGGAGTCGAGTAACAATTTGCGACGCACAGTGGCAGTTTTATTGTATATCTTGGACCTTCACATTGACATTGAACCACAGAAACTGCATCGCTATTGAATACTACAGGAAGCATTGCGCCACATCTCAGGACTAGTGACACTTTAAACAGTCTACGTTTTGCACCTCACCTTGGAGTCGAGTAACAATATGCGACGCACAGTAGCACGTTTCTTGTATCCCTTGGACCGTCACATTGACATTGAAACACAGAAACTGCATCGCTATTGAATACTACTGGAAGCATTGCGCCACATCTCAGGACTAGTGACACTTTAAACAGTCTACGTTTTGCACCTCTTCTTGGTGTCGAGTAACAATATGCGACGCACAGTGGCACGTTCTATTGTATCCCTTGGACCTTCACATTGACATTGAAACACAGAAACCGCATCGCTATTGAATACTACTGGAAGCATTGCGCCACATCTCAGGACTAGTAACGCTTTAAACAGTCTACGCTTTGTACCTCTCCTTGGAGTCGAGTAACAATATGCGACGCACAGTGGCAGTTTTTTTGTATCCCTTGGACCTTCACATTGACATTGAAACACAGAAACTGCATCGCTATTGAATACTATTGGAAGCATTGCGCCACATCTCAGGACTAGTAACGCTTTAAACAGTCTACGCATTTCACCTCTTCTTGGAGTCGAGTAACAATATGCGACGCACAGTGGCACATTTTATTGTATTCCTTGGACCTTCACATTGACATTGAAACACAGAAACTTCATCGCTATTGAATACTACTGGAAGCATTGCGCCACATCTCAGGACTAGTAACGCTTTAAACAGTCTACGTTTTGCACCTCTCCTTGGAGTCGAGTAACAATATGCGACGCACAGTGGCAGTTTTATTGTATCCCTTGGACCTTCACATTGACATTAAAACACAGAAACTGCATCGCTATTGAGTACTACTGGAAGCATTGCGCCACATCTCAGGACTAGTGTGCTTTAAACATTCTACGCTTTGCACCTCGCTTTGGAGTCGAGTAACAATATGCGACGCACAGTGGCACGATTATTGTATCCCTTAGACCGTCACATTGACATTGAAAAGCAGAAACTGCATCGCTATTGAATACTACTGGAAGCATTGCGCCACATCTCAGGACTAGTAACGCTTTAAACAGTCAACGCTTTGCACCTCACCTTGGAGTCGAGTAACAATATGCGACACTCAGTGGCACGTATATTGTATCCCTTATACCTTCACATTGACATTGAAACACAGAAACTGCATCGCTATTGAATACTACTGGAAGCATTGCGCCACATCTCAGGACTAGTAACGCTTTAAACAGTCTACGCTTTACACCTCTCCTTGGAGTCGAGGAACAATATGCGACGCACAGTGGCATGTTTATTGTATCCCTTAGAACGTCACATTGACATTGAAACACAGAAACTGCATCGCTATAGAATACTACTGGAAGCTTTGCGCCACATCTTAGCACTAGTAACGCTTTAAACAGTCTACACTTTGCACCTCTCCTTGGAGTCGAGTAACAATATGTGACGCTCAGTGGCAGTTTTATTGTATCCGTTGGACCTTCACATTGACACTGAAAACACAGAAACTGCATCGCTATTGAATACTACTGGAAGCATTGCTCCACATCTCAGGACTAGTAACGCTTTAAACAGTCTACGCTTTGCAACTCTCCTTGGAGTCGAGTAACAGTATGCGACGCACAGTGGCAGTTTTATTGTATCCCTTGGACTTTCACATTGACATTGAAACACAGAAACTGCATCGGTATTGAATACTACTGGAAGCATTGCGCCACATCTCAGGACTAGTAACGCTTTAAACAGTCTACGCTTTGCTCCCCTCCTTGGAGTCGAGTAACAATATGGGACGCACAGTGGCAGTTTTATTGTATCCCTTGGACCTACACATTGACATTGAAACACAGAAACTGCATCGCTATTGAATACTACTGGAAGCATTGCGCCACATCTCAGGACTAGTAACGCTTTAAACAGTCTACGCTTTGCACCTCTCCTTGGAGTCAAGTAACAATATGCGACGCACAATGGCAGTTTTATTGTATCCCTTGGACCTTCACATTGACATTGGAACACAGAAACTGCATCGCTATTGAATACTATTGGAAGCATTGCGCCACATCTCAGGACTAGTAACGCTTTAAACAGTCTACGCTTTGCACCACTCCTTGGAGTCGAGTAACAATATGCGACGCACAGTGGCAGTTTTATTGTACCCCTTGGACCTACACATTGACATTGAAACACAGAAACTGCATCGCTATTGAATACTACTGGAAGGATTGCGCCACATCTCAGAACTAGTAACGCTTTAAACAGTCTACGCTTTGCACCTCTCCTTGGAGTCGAGTAACAATATGGGACGCACAGTGGCAGTTATATTGTATCCCTTGGACCTACACATTGACATTGAAACACAGAAACTGCATCGCTATTGAATACTACTGGAAGCATAGCGCCACATCTCAGGACTAGTAACGCTTTAAACAGTCTACGCTTTGCACCTTTCCTTGGAGTCGAGTAACAATATGGGACGCACAGTGGCAGTTTTATTGTATCCCTTGGACCTACACATTGACATTGAAACACAGAAACTGCATCGCTATTGAATACTACTGGAAGCATTGCGCCACATCTCAGGACTAGTGACACTTTAAACAGTCTACGTTTTGCACCTCACCTTGGAGTCGAGTAACAATATGCGACGCACAGTAGCACGTTTCTTGTATCCCTTAGACCGTCACATTGACATTGAAACACAGAAACTGCATCATTATTGAATACTACTGGAAGCATTGCGCCACATCTCAGGACTAGTGACACTTTAAACAGTCTACGTTTTGCACCTCACCTTGGAGTCGAGTAACAATTTGCGACGCACAGTGGCAGTTTTATTGTATATCTTGGACCTTCACATTGACATTGAAACACAGAAACTGCATCGCTATTGAATACTACAGGAAGCATTGCGCCACATCTCAGGACTAGTGACACTTTAAACAGTCTACGTTTTGCACCTCACCTTGGAGTCGAGTAACAATATGCGACGCACAGTAGCACGTTTCTTGTATCCCTTGGACCGTCACATTGACATTGAAACACAGAAACTGCATCGCTATTGAATACTACTGGAAGCATTGCGCCACATCTCAGGACTAGTGACACTTTAAACAGTCTACGTTTTGCACCTCTTCTTGGTGTCGAGTAACAATATGCGACGCACAGTGGCACGTTCTATTGTATCCCTTGGACCTTCACATTGACATTGAAACACAGAAACCGCATCGCTATTGAATACTACTGGATGCATTGCGCCACATCTCAGGACTAGTAACGCTTTAAACAGTCTACGCTTTGTACCTCTCCTTGGAGTCGAGTAACAATATGCGACGCACAGTGGCAGTTTTTTTGTATCCCTTGGACCTTCACATTGACATTGAAACACAGAAACTGCATCGCTATTGAATACTATTGGAAGCATTGCGCCACATCTCAGGACTAGTAACGCTTTAAACAGTCTACGCATTTCACCTCTTCTTGGAGTCGAGTAACAATATGCGACGCACAGTGGCACATTTTATTGTATTCCTTGGACCTTCACATTGACATTGAAACACAGAAACTTCATCGCTATTGAATACTACTGGAAGCATTGCGCCACATCTCAGGACTAGTAACGCTTTAAACAGTCTACGTTTTGCACCTCTCCTTGGAGTCGAGTAACAATATGCGACGCACAGTGGCAGTTTTATTGTATCCCTTGGACCTTCACATTGACATTAAAACACAGAAACTGCATCGCTATTGAGTACTACTGGAAGCATTGCGCCACATCTCAGGACTAGTGTGCTTTAAACATTCTACGCTTTGCACCTCGCTTTGGAGTCGAGTAACAATATGCGACGCACAGTGGCACGATTATTGTATCCCTTAGACCGTCACATTGACATTGAAAAGCAGAAACTGCATCGCTATTGAATACTACTGGAAGCATTGCGCCACATCTCAGGACTAGTAACGCTTTAAACAGTCAACGCTTTGCACCTCACCTTGGAGTCGAGTAACAATATGCGACACTCAGTGGCACGTATATTGTATCCCTTATACCTTCACATTGACATTGAAACACAGAAACTGCATCGCTATTGAATACTACTGGAAGCATTGCGCCACATCTCAGGACTAGTAACGCTTTAAACAGTCTACGCTTTACACCTCTCCTTGGAGTCGAGGAACAATATGCGACGCACAGTGGCATGTTTATTGTATCCCTTAGAACGTCACATTGACATTGAAACACAGAAACTGCATCGCTATAGAATACTACTGGAAGCATTGCGCCACATCTCAGGACTAGTAACGCTTTAAACAGTCTACGCTTTGCACCTCTCCTTGGAGTCGAGTAACAATATGCGCACACAGTGTCACGTTTATTGTATCTTTTAGACCGTCACATTGATATTGGAACACAGAAACAGGATCGCTATTGAATACTACGGGAAGCATTGCGCCACATCTCAGGACTAGTAACACTTTAAACAGTCAACGCTTTGCACCTCTCCTTGGAGTCGAGTAACAATATGCGACGCTCAGTTGCACGTATATTGTATCCCTTATACCGTCACATTGACGTTGAAACACAGAAACTGCATCGCCATTGAATACTACTGGAAGCATTGCGCCACTTCTCAGGACTAGTAACGCTTTAAACAGTCCACGCTTTGCACCTCTCCTTGTAGTTGAGTAACAATATGCGATGCACAGTAGCACGTTTATTGTATCCCTTTGACCGTCACATTGACATTGAAACACAGAAACTGCATCGCTATTGAATTCTACTGGAAGCATTGCGCCACATCTCAGGACTAGTAACGCTTTAAACAGTCTACACTTTGCTCCTCTCCTTGGAGTCGAGTAACAATATGCGACGCACAGTGGCAGTTTTATTGTATCCCTTGGACCTTCACATTGACATTGAAACACAGAAACTGCATCGCTATTGAATACTACTGGAAGCATTGCGCCACATCTCAGGACTAGTAACGCTTTAAACAGTCTACGCTTTGCACCGCCCCTTGGATACGAGTAACAGTATGTGACGCACAGTGGCAGTTTTATTGTATCTTTTGGACCTTCACAATGACATTGAAACACAGAAACTGCATCGCTATTGAATACTACTTGAAGCATTGCGCCACATCTCAGGACTAGTAACGCTTTAAACAGTCTACGCTTTGCACCACTCATTCGAGTCGAGTAACAATATGCGACGCACAGTGGCAGTTTCATTGTATTCCTTGGTAGATCACATTGACATAGAAACACAGAAACTGCATCGTTATTGAATACTACTGGAAGCTTTGCGCCACATCTTAGCACTAGTAACGCTTTAAACAGTCTACGCTTTGCACCTCTCCTTGGAGTCGAGTAACAATATGTGACGCTCAGTGGCAGTTTTATTGTATCCCTTGGACCTTCACATTGACACTGAAAACACAGAAACTGCATCGCTATTGAATACTACTGGAAGCATTGCTCCACATCTCAGGACTAGTAACGCTTTAAACAGTCTACGCTTTGCAACTCTCCTTGGAGTCGAGTAACAGTATGCGACGCACAGTGGCAGTTTTATTGTATCCCTTGGACTTTCACATTGACATTGAAACACAGAAACTGCATCGGTATTGAATACTACTGGAAGCATTGCGCCACATCTCAGGACTAGTAACGCTTTAAACAGTCTACGCTTTGCTCCCCTCCTTGGAGTCGAGTAACAATATGGGACGCACAGTGGCAGTTTTATTGTATCCCTTGGACCTACACATTGACATTGACACACAGAAACTGCATCGCTATTGAATACTACTGGAAGCATTGCGCCACATCTCAGGACTAGTAACGCTTTAAACAGGCTACGCTTTGCACCTCTCCTTGGAGTCAAGTAACAATATGCGACGCACAATGGCAGTTTTATTGTATCCCTTGGACCTTCACATTGACATTGGAACACAGAAACTGCATCGCTATTGAATACTATTGGAAGCATTGCGCCACATCTCAGGACTAGTAACGCTTTAAAGAGTCTACGCTTTGCACCACCCCTTGGAGTCGAGTAACAATATGCGACGCACAGTGGCAGTTTTATTGTACCCCTTGGACCTACACATTGACATTGAAACACAGAAACTGCATCGCTATTGAATACTACTGGAAGGATTGCGCCACATCTCAGAACTAGTAACGCTTTAAACAGTCTACGCTTTGCACCTCTCCTTGGAGTCGAGTAACAATATGGGACGCACAGTGGCAGTTATATTGTATCCCTTGGACCTACACATTGACATTGAAACACAGAAACTGCATCGCTATTGAATACTACTGGAAGCATAGCGCCACATCTCAGGACTAGTAACGCTTTAAACAGTCTACGCTTTGCACCTTTCCTTGGAGTCGAGTAACAATATGGGACGCACAGTGGCAGTTTTATTGTATCCCTTGGACCTACACATTGACATTGAAACACAGAAACTGCATCGCTATTGAATACTACTGGAAGCATTGCGCCACATCTCAGGACTAGTGACACTTTAAACAGTCTACGTTTTGCACCTCACCTTGGAGTCGAGTAACAATATGCGACGCACAGTAGCACGTTTCTTGTATCCCTTAGACCGTCACATTGACATTGAAACACAGAAACTGCATCATTATTGAATACTACTGGAAGCATTGCGCCACATCTCAGGACTAGTGACACTTTAAACAGTCTACGTTTTGCACCTCACCTTGGAGTCGAGTAACAATTTGCGACGCACAGTGGCAGTTTTATTGTATATCTTGGAACTTCACATTGACATTGAAACACAGAAACTGCATCGCTATTGAATACTACAGGAAGCATTGCGCCACATCTCAGGACTAGTGACACTTTAAACAGTCTACGTTTTGCACCTCACCTTGGAGTCGAGTAACAATATGCGACGCACAGTAGCACGTTTCTTGTATCCCTTGGACCGTCACATTGACATTGAAACACAGAAACTGCATCGCTATTGAATACTACTGGAAGCATTGCGCCACATCTCAGGACTAGTGACACTTTAAACAGTCTACGTTTTGCACCTCACCTTGGAGTCGAGTAACAATTTGCGACGCACAGTGGCAGTTTTATTGTATACCTTGGACCTTCACATTGACATTGAAACACAGAAACTGCATCGCTATTGAATACTACTGGAAGCATTGCGCCACATCTCAGGACTAGTAACGCTTTAAACAGTCTACGCTTTGCACCAATCCTTTGAGTCAAGTAACAATATGTGACGCACAGTGACACGGTTATTTTATCCTTTAGACCGTCACCTTGACGTTGAAACACAGACACTGCATCGCTATTGAATACTACTGGAAGCATTGCGCAACATCTCAGGACTAGTGACACTTTAAACAGTCTACGTTTTGCACCTCACCTTGGAGTCGAGTAACAATATGCGACGCACAGTAGCACGTTTCTTGTATCCCTTAGACCGTCACATTGACATTGAAACACAGAAACTGCATCGCTATTGAATACTACTGGAAGCATTGCGCCACATCTCAGGACTAGTGACACTTTAAAAAGTCTACGTTTTGCACCTCACCTTGGAGTCGACTAACAATATGTGACGCACAGTAGCACGTTTCTTGTATCCCTTAGACCGTCACATTGACATTGAAACACAGAAACTGCATCGCTATTGAATACTACTGGAAGCATTGCGCCACATCTCAGGACTAGTGACACTTTAAACAGTCTATGTTTTGCACCTCACCTTGGAGTCGAGTAACAATTTGCGACGCACAGTGGCAGTTTTATTGTATACCTTGGACCTTCACATTGACATTGAAACACAGAAACTGCATCGCTATTGAATACTACTGGAAGCATTGCGCCACATCTCAGAACTAGTGACACTTTAAACAGTCTACGTTTTGCACCTCACCTTGGAGTCGAGTAACAATATGCGACGCACAGCAGCACGTTTCTTGTATCCCTTAGACCTTCACATTGACATTGAAACACAGAAACTGCATCGCTATTGAATACTACTGGAAGCATTGCGCCACATCTCAGGACTAGTGACACTTTAAACAGTCTACGTTTTTGCACCTCACCTTGGAGTCGAGTAACAATATGCGACGCACAGTAGCACGTTTCTTGTATCCCTTAGACCGTCACATTGACATTGAAACACAGAAACTGCATCGCTATTGAATACTACTGGAAGCATTGCGCCACATCTCAGGACTAGTGACACTTTAAACAGTCTACGTTTTGCACCTCACCTTGGAGTCGAGTAACAATTTGCGACGCACAGTGGCAGTTTTATTGTATACCTTGGACCTTGACATTGACATTGAAACACAGAAACTGCATCGCTATTGAATACTACTGGAAGCATTGCGCCACATCTCAGGACTAGTGACACTTTAAAGAGTCTACGTTTTGCACCTCACCTTGAAGTCGAGTAACAATATGCGACGCACAGTAGCACGTTTCTTGTATCCCTTAGACCGTCACATTGACATTGAAACACAGAAACTGCATCGCTATTGAATACTACTGGAAGCATTGCGCCACATCTCAGGACTAGTGACACTTTAAACAGTCTACGTTTTGCACCTCACCTTGGAGTCGAGTAACAATATGCGACGCACAGTAGCACGTTTCTTGTATCCCTTAGACCGTCAGATTGACATTGAAACACAGAAACTGCATCGCTATTGAATACTACTGGAAGCATTGCGCCACATCTCAGGACTAGTGACACTTTAAACAGTCTACGTTTTGCACCTCACCTTGGAGTCGAGTAACAATTTGCGACGCACAGTGGCAGTTTTATTGTATACCTTGGACCTTCACATTGACATTGAAACACGGAAACTGCATCGCTATTGAATACTACTGGAAGCATTGCGCCACATCTCAGGACTAGTGACACTTTAAACAGTCTACGTTTTGCACCTCACCTTGGAGTCGAGTAACAATTTGCGACGCACAGTAGCACGTTTCTTGTATCCCTTAGACCGTCACATTGACATTGAAACACAGAAACTGCATCGCTATTGAATACTAATGGAAGCATTGCGCCACATCTCAGGACTAGTGACACTTTAAACAGTCTACGTTTTGCACCTCACCTTGGAGTCGAGTAACAATTTGCGACGCACAGTTGCAGGTTTATTGTATAACTTGGACCTTCACATTGACATTGAAACCCAGAAACGGCATCGCTATTGAATACTACTGGAAGCATTGCGCCACATCTCAGGACTAGTGACACTTTAAACAGTCTACGTTTTGCACCTCACCTTGGAGTCGAGTAACAATATGCGACGCACAGTAGCACGTTTATTGTATCCCTAAGACCGTCACATTGACATTGAAACACAGAAACTGCATCGCTATTGAATACTACTGGAAGCATTGCGCCACATCTCAGGACTAGTGACACTTTAAACAGTCTACGTTTTGCACTTCACCTTGGAGTCGAGTAACAATATGCGACGCACAGTAGCACGTTTCTTGTATCCCTTAGACCGTCACATTGACATTGAAACACAGAAACTGCATCGCCATTGAATACTACTGGAAGCATTGCGCCACATCTCAGGACTAGTGACACTTTAAACAGTCTACGTTTTGCACCTCACCTTGGAGTCGAGTAACAATTTGCGACGCACAGTTGCAGGTTTATTGTATACCTTGGACCTTCACATTGACATTGAGACACAGAAACGGCATCGCTATTGAATACTACTGGAAGCATTGCGCCACATCTCAGGACTAGTGACACTTTAAACAGTCTACGTTTTGCACCTCACCTTGGAGTCGAGTAACAATTTGGGACGCACAGTAGCACGTTTCTTGTATCCCTTAGACCGTCACATTGACATTGAAACACAGAAACTGCATCGCTATTGAATACTACTGGAAGCATTGCGCCACATCTCAGGACTAGTGACACTTTAAACAGTCTACGTTTTGCACCTCACCTTGGAGTCGAGTAACAATATGCGACGCACAGTAGCACGTTTCTTGTATCCCTTAGACCGTCACATTGACATTGATACACAGAAACTGCATCGCTATCGAATACTACAGGAAGCATTGCGCCACATCTCAGGACTAGTGACACTTTAAACAGTCTACGTTTTGCACCTCACCTTGGAGTCGAGTAACAATTTGCGACGCACAGTGGCAGGTTAATTGCCTCCCTTGGACCTACACATTGACATTGAAACACAGAAACTGCATCGCTATTGAATACTACTGGAAGCATTGCGCCACATCTCAGGACTAGTGACACTTTAAACAGTCTACGTTTTGCACCTCACCTTGGAGTCGAGTAACAATATGCAACGCACAGTGGCACGTTTCTTGTATCCCTTAGACCGTCACATTGACATTGAAACACAGAAACTGCATCGCTATTGAATACTACTGGAAGCATTGCGCCACATCTCAGAACTAGTGACACTTTAAACAGTCTACGTTTTGCACCTCACCTTGGAGTCGAGTAACAATATGCGACGCACAGCAGCACGTTTCTTGTATCCCTTAGACCTTCACATTGACATTGAAACACAGAAACTGCATCGCTATTGAATACTACAGGAAGCATTGCGCCACATCTCAGGACTAGTGACACTTTAAACAGTCTACGTTTTTGTACCTCACCTTGGAGTCGAGTAACAATATGCGACGCACAGTAGCACGTTTCTTGTATCCCTTAGACCGTCACATTGACATTGAAACACAGAAACTGCATCGCTATTGAATACTACTGGAAGCATTGCGCCACATCTCAGGACTAGTGACACTTTAAACAGTCTACGTTTTGCACCTCACCTTGGAGTCGAGTAACAATTTGCGACGCACAGTGGCAGTTTTATTGTATACCTTGGACCTTGACATTGACATTGAAACACAGAAACTGCATCGCTATTGAATACTACTGGAAGCATTGCGCCACATCTCAGGACTAGTGACACTTTAAAGAGTCTACGTTTTGCACCTCACCTTGAAGTCGAGTAACAATATGCGACGCACAGTAGCACGTTTCTTGTATCCCTTAGACCGTCACATTGACATTGAAACACAGAAACTGCATCGCTATTGAATACTACTGGAAGCATTGCGCCACATCTCAGGACTAGTGACACTTTAAACAGTCTACGTTTTGCACCTCACCTTGGAGTCGAGTAACAATATGCGACGCACAGTAGCACGTTTCTTGTATCCCTTAGACCGTCAGATTGACATTGAAACACAGAAACTGCATCGCTATTGAATACTACTGGAAGCATTGCGCCACATCTCAGGACTAGTGACACTTTAAACAGTCTACGTTTTGCACCTCACCTTGGAGTCGAGTAACAATTTGCGACGCACAGTGGCAGTTTTATTGTATACCTTGGACCTTCACATTGACATTGAAACACGGAAACTGCATCGCTATTGAATACTACTGGAAGCATTGCGCCACATCTCAGGACTAGTGACACTTTAAACAGTCTACGTTTTGCACCTCACCTTGGAGTCGAGTAACAATTTGCGACGCACAGTAGCACGTTTCTTGTATCCCTTAGACCGTCACATTGACATTGAAACACAGAAACTGCATCGCTATTGAATACTAATGGAAGCATTGCGCCACATCTCAGGACTAGTGACACTTTAAACAGTCTACGTTTTGCACCTCACCTTGGAGTCGAGTAACAATTTGCGACGCACAGTTGCAGGTTCATTGTATAACTTGGACCTTCACATTGACATTGAAACCCAGAAACGGCATCGCTATTGAATACTACTGGAAGCATTGCGCCACATCTCAGGACTAGTGACACTTTAAACAGTCTACGTTTTGCACCTCACCTTGGAGTCGAGTAACAATATGCGACGCACAGTAGCACGTTTATTGTATCCCTAAGACCGTCACATTGACATTGAAACACAGAAACTGCATCGCTATTGAATACTACTGGAAGCATTGCGCCACATCTCAGGACTAGTGACACTTTAAACAGTCTACGTTTTGCACTTCACCTTGGAGTCGAGTAACAATATGCGACGCACAGTAGCACGTTTCTTGTATCCCTTAGACCGTCACATTGACATTGAAACACAGAAACTGCATCGCCATTGAATACTACTGGAAGCATTGCGCCACATCTCAGGACTAGTGACACTTTAAACAGTCTACGTTTTGCACCTCACCTTGGAGTCGAGTAACAATTTGCGACGCACAGTTGCAGGTTTATTGTATACCTTGGACCTTCACATTGACATTGAGACACAGAAACGGCATCGCTATTGAATACTACTGGAAGCATTGCGCCACATCTCAGGACTAGTGACACTTTAAACAGTCTACGTTTTGCACCTCACCTTGGAGTCGAGTAACAATTTGGGACGCACAGTAGCACGTTTCTTGTATCCCTTAGACCGTCACATTGACATTGAAACACAGAAACTGCATCGCTATTGAATACTACTGGAAGCATTGCGCCACATCTCAGGACTAGTGACACTTTAAACAGTCTACGTTTTGCACCTCACCTTGGAGTCGAGTAACAATATGCGACGCACAGTAGCACGTTTCTTGTATCCCTTAGACCGTCACATTGACATTGATACACAGAAACTGCATCGCTATCGAATACTACAGGAAGCATTGCGCCACATCTCAGGACTAGTGACACTTTAAACAGTCTACGTTTTGCACCTCACCTTGGAGTCGAGTAACAATTTGCGACGCACAGTGGCAGGTTAATTGCCTCCCTTGGACCTACACATTGACATTGAAACACAGAAACTGCATCGCTATTGAATACTACTGGAAGCATTGCGCCACATCTCAGGACTAGTGACACTTTAAACAGTCTACGTTTTGCACCTCACCTTGGAGTCGAGTAACAATATGCGACGCACAGTGGCACGTTTCTTGTATCCCTTAGACCGTCACATTGACATTGAAACACAGAAACTGCATCGCTATTGAATACTACTGGAAGCATTGCGCCACATCTCAGGACTAGTGACACTTTAAACAGTCTACGTTTTGCACCTCACCTTGGAGTCGAGTAACAATATGCGACGCACAGTAGCACGTTTCTTGTATCCCTTAGACCGTCACATTGACATTGAAACACAGAAACTGCATCGCTATTGAATACTACTGGAAGCATTGCGCCACATCTCAGGACTAGTGACACTTTAAACAGTCTACGTTTTGCACCTCACCTTGGAGTCGAGTAACAATATGCGACGCACAGTAGCACGTTTCTTGTATCCCTTAGACCGTCACATTGACATTGAAACACAGAAACTGCATCGTTATTGAATACTACTGCAAGCATTGCGCCACATCTGAGGACTAGTGACACTTTAAACAGTCTACGTTCTGCACCTCACCTTGGAGTCGAGTAACAATATGCGACGCACAGTAGCACGTTTCTTGTATCCCTTAGACCGTCACATTGCCATTGAAACACAGAAACTGCATCGCTATTGAATACTACTGGAAGCATTGTGCCACATCTCAGGACTAGTGACACTTTAAACAGTCTACGTTTTGCACCTCGCCTTGGAGTCGAGTAACAATTTGCGACGCACAGTGGCAGGTTTATTGCCTCCCTTGGACCTTCACATTGACATTGAAACACAGAAACTGCATCGCTATTGAATACTACTGGAAGCATTGCGCCACATCTCAGGACTAGTGACACTTTAAACAGTCTACGTTTTGCACCTCACCTTGGAGTCGAGTAACAATATGCGACGCACAGTAGCACGTTTCTTGTATCCCTTAGACCGTCACATTGACATTGAAACACAGAAACTGCATCGCTATTGAATACTACTGGAAGCATTGCGCCACATCTCAGGACTAGTGACACTTTAAACAGTCTACGTTTTGCACCTCACCTTGGAGTCGAGTAACAATTTGCGACGCACAGTAGCACGTTTCTTGTATCCCTTAGACCGTCACATTGCCATTGACACACAGAAACTGCATCGCTATTAAATACTACTGGAAGCATTGCGCCACATCTCAGGACTAGTGACACTTTAAACAGTCTACGTTTTGCACCTCACCTTGGAGTTGAGTAACAATTTGCGACGCACAGTGGCAGTTTTATTGTATACCTTGGACCTTCACATTGACATTGAAACACAGAAACTGCGTCGCTATTGAATACTACTGGAAGCATTGCGCCACATCTCAGGACTAGTGACACTTTAAACAGTCTACGATTTGCACCTCACCTTGGAGTCGAGTAACAATATGCGACGCACAGTAGCACGTTTCTTGTATCCCTTAGACCGTCACATTGACATTGAAACACAGAAACGGCATCGCTATTGAATACTACTGGAAGCATTGCGCCACATGTCAGGACTAGTGACACTTTAAACAGTCTACGTTTTGCACCTCACCTTGGAGTCAAGTAACAATATGCGACGCACAGTAGCACGTTTCTTGTATCCCTTAGACCGTCAGATTGACATTGAAACACAGAAACTGCATCGCTATTGAATACTACTGGAAGCATTGCGCCACATCTCAGGACTAGTGTTACTTTAAACAGTCTACGTTTTTCACCTCACCTTGGAATCGAGTAACAATATGCGACGCACAGTAGCACGTTTCTTGTATCCCTTAGACCGTCACATTGACATTGAAACACAGAAACTGCATCGCTATTGAATACTACTGGAAGCATTGCGCCACATCTCAGGAGTAGTGACGCTTTAAAAAGTCTACGTTTTGCACCTCACCTTGGAGTCGAGTAATAATTTGCGACGCACAGTAGCACGTTTCTTGTATCCCTTAGACCGTCACATTGACATTGAAACACAGAAACTGCATCGCTATTGAATACTACTGGAAGCATTGCGCCACATCTCAGGACTAGTGACACTTTAAACAGTCTACGTTTTGCACCTCACCTTGGAGTCGAGTAACAATTTGCGACGCACAGTTGCAGGTTTATTGTATACCTTGGACCTTCACATTGACATTGAAACACAGAAACTGCATCGCTATTGAATACTACTGGAAGCATTGCGCCACATCTCAGGTCTAGTGACACTTTAAACAGTCTACGTTTTGCACCTCACCTTGGAGTCGAGTAACAATTTCCGACGCACAGTAGCACGTTTCTTGTATCCCTTAGACCGTCACATTGACATTGAAACACAGAAACTGCATCGCTATTGAATACTACTGGAAGCATTGCGCCACATCTCAGGACTAGTGACACTTTAAACAGTCTACGTTTTGCACCTCACCTTGGAGTCGAGTAACAATTTGCGACGCACAGTGGCAGTTTTTTTGTATACCTTGGACCTTCAAATTGACATTGAAACACAGAAACTGCATCGCTATTGAATACTACTGGAAGCATTGCGCCACATCTCAGGACTAGTGACACTTTAAACAGTCTACGTTTTGCACCTCACCTTGGAGTCGAGTAACAATATGCGACGCACAGTAGCACGTTTATTGTATCCCTTAGACCGTCACATTGACATTGAAACACAGAAACTGCATCGCTATTGAATACCACTGGAAGCATTGCGCCACATCTCAGGACTAGTGACACTTTAAACAGTCTACGTTTTGCACCTCACCTTGGAGTCGAGTCACAATATGCGACGCACAGTAGCACGTTTCTTGTATCCCTTAGACCGTCACATTGACATTGAAACACAGATACTGCATCGCTATTGAATACTACTGGAAGCATTGCGCCACATCTCAGGACTAGTGACACTTTAAACAGTCTACGTTTTGCACCTCACCTTGGAGTCGAGTACAATTTGCGACGCACAGTGGCAGGTTTATTGCCTCCCTTGGACCTTCACATTGACATTGAAACACAGAAACTGCATCGCTATTGAATACTACTGGAAGCATTGCGCCACATCTCAGGACTAGTGACACTTTAAACAGTCTACGTTTTGCACCTCACCTTGGAGTCGAGTAACAATATGCGACGCACAGTAGCACGTTTCTTGTATCCCTTAGACCGTCACATTGACATTGAAACACAGAAACTGCATCGCTATTGAATACTACTGGAAGCATTGCGCCACATCTCAGGACTAGTGACACTTTAAACAGTCTACGTTTTGCACCTCACCTTGGAGTCGAGTAACAATCTGCGACGCACAGTGGCAGGTTTAATGCCTCCCTTGGACCTTCACATTGACATTGAAACACAGAAACTGCATCGCTATTGAATACTACTGGAAGCATTGCGCCACATCTCAGGACTAGTGACACTTTAAACAGTCTACGTTTTGCTCCTCACCTTGGAGTCGAGTAACAATTTGCGACGCACAGTGGCAGGTTTATTGCCTCCCTTGGACCTTCACATTGACATTGAAATACAGAAACTGCATCTTTATTGAATACTACTGGAAGCATTGCGCCACATCTCAGGACTAGTGACACTTTAAACAGTCTACGTTGTGCACCTCACCTTGGAGTCGAGTAACAATTTGCGACGCACAGTGGCAGGTTAACACGTTCACTGCCACTGTAATTGGCCTTGCTTTGCCACGTAACCAATATTTTTCTTAATAGAATCTGAAAATATATTGCTAAAAGTAATATAACATGTATTTAGTTTATAAGTACACAATCAAATTTACTCTCGTGAATCAAAGTTGTTTTGGGGCGCACTAAGGCGTCAGTGGCATATCAGGCCATATTCTGTAGCGGGTGGCCGTGGACGCGCCAATGCGTCTAGTGTATTGTTCCTGGTTAGTGTGACAGTTTAGGTTACTACAATTTCATTTTATATTCATAAATGAAACGAAACATCCTACTGACAAACGACATATTTATTGGACAAAAAATATAGTAGAAACATTCAAATACAAACACAAGATCTCGAAGAAACTTCTGAAATAAAATGTATGTCAAATCTAAGAAAAAAACAATCTAGAGCTTTATCCATTACACTCTCAAACAAATAAAATAAATACAAAGTTTACGAATAGTACCGACACATAACTGTCGAAAAATAAATGAGCAACGAAAGTGCTATCTGCCTTTAGAGGTGGTGAATAACACAACAATTCAAACAATATCCTGCTTTATTTGGGCAATCTAGGCACTCGTAAATCGTGTCTGTTCGTTGTCCACGGCTGGCGCATGATCTGCACTTTTTTCGCGGTGTTTTTGATTTTCCATTTGATTCTCGTTTTACCACAACATGTTGGGGATTTCTGACTGGCCGTTCTACCTGCTTTCGTGGCAATAGTGCTCTTATAATACTGAGTCTAAATTCTTGGAGGGGCATTTTTGTGCCACAATATTTATTGTGTAGGGCATGTGCGTTTGTCAGTATCATTTCCACAACGTGGATAAAAAGTTTCTTGTACCAGCGTATGGTTTTGCGTTCCGAGAGGTAATATGATAACATCTGATCGTGCCGATCAACTCCCGCCATAAATTTATTGTAGTTTACAATGGCCAAGGGCTTAGATTTCTTCTCCTTTCTTTTGGTTTCAACCTCAACCATTTCATTTGTAAATGCATTAGAAATGTAGCAAACCTCCCTCTTATCACGCCACTTACCTATCATAACTCCTTCCGCAAATCTGGCAACGGCTTCACCTTTTCGTAGTTTTGCTTCCTGTATTTCCTTGGGTGTATCCTTCCTATTCGCCCTCAGAGTTCCCGTGCAGTGGGTCTTCTTATCCAGGAGCAGCTTTGCCAATGCGAAGCTGTTATAGTAATTGTCCATGTACACATGGTGACCAGCATTCAACTTTTCATCTAGTAAATGAAGAACAATTTTTTGCGCATGGCCTCTTCCTCCTAAATCGTCCAGCATGCCAGTGTATACCGCGAATTTTAGGACCATTCCAGTGGGAGTTGTCAAAATATATAGCTTTATGCCATATTTGTGCTTTTTGTTTTTGATGTATTGGCGGAAAAGTAATCGTCCACGCCAAAGGATCATTGATTCGTCCAGAGACAGTTCCCGTCCAGGGTAGTAAACTTGGCACATCCTTTCATTGAAAAAATTGATAACGGGACGTATTTTATACAACCTGTCGGATGGTGTTGGTTTGCCCTGTTTTGGATTTTCAGAAAAGTGTAATGCACGTAGTATTAGCAGAAAACGATTTCGTGAAATACTATCGGCAATTCCTTTCACGTTGAATAAAGCGTCCTTTTTCCAATAGTCCTGCAAATTCCTCATCTTTACATTTCCCATGTGCAGGAAAACTCCCAAGAACACTAACAATTCGCCAACAGTCACATCTTTCCAACAGTTTATTCGTGATTGTCCTTTGGTTCCCGCAGAAAGGAATAATTCAATCGCGTTTCGATTTGTTTCTTCTACAACTGTCAATAGAAATTCGTCCGTCAGCAAAAGACGAAAATAATCTAAGGGAGTGTTTTCCGTCGGTTGAATAAGCAGTCCCTCATTTTTTATAAATGGGCAATTTATCATTCCAACTGGCTCTCTTTCCCACGCAACAGTTGTATCAGCTGCGTTATCTCTTGTTACCACTCCTTCTGCCATTTCCCTGTCGCTAGGATTCACAGCCATTTCTACAGTCTCATCTAAAACAAACTCGGCTCCGTCAGACTCTTCACTGGATTCCACGCCGTCCTCCTCACTGGCCAGTTCCGTTTCCGAATCGCTTTCTTCTAATATTCGTAATAATTCCGCATCCGTTAGTTTTTGTACGTTTCTTGTGTCCTGTGTTTTACGTTTCTTAGGTTCTGAAGGGCCCGCCGTGTCACGATTGTCTTCCATTTTCAGTCCCACAACAGAGAAAAACTGTAGGGAAAACACACGAACCGCACCCGCAAAAATTGAAAACAATACGTTCTTAGAGTGCCTGCGCAATGAACCACACCGAATGGCTGTGCCCGACTAAACTGTGGCGCTGAGAAACAGCTGAGTGTCTCGCCGCGCAGGCGCGTCGACGGCATATGCACTAGTATCGGCCGGACGCGCTGGTGCGCCGATGGCAGTGAACGTGTTAATTGCCTCCCTTGGACCTTCACATTGACATTGAAACACAGAAACTGCATCGCTATTGAATACTACTGGAAGCATTGCGCCACATCTCAGGACTAGTGACACTTTAAACAGTCTACGTTTTGCACCTCACCTTGGAGTCGAGTAACAATATGCGACGCACAGTAGCACGTTTCTTGTATCCCTTAGACCGTCACATTGACATTGAAACACAGAAACTGCATCGCTATTGAATACTACTGGAAGCATTGCGCCACATCTCAGGACTAGTGACACTTTAAACATTCTACGTTTTGCACCTCACCTTGGAGTCGAGTAACAATATGCGACGCACAGTAGCACGTTTCTTGTATCCCTTAGACCGTCACATTGACATTGAAACACAGAAACTGCATCGCTATTGAATACTACTGGAAGCATTGCGCCACATCTCAGGACTAGTGACACTTTAAACAGTCTACGTTTTACACCTCACCTTGGAGTCGAGTAACAATATGCGACGCACAGTAGCACGTTTCTTGTATCCCTTAGACCGTCACATTGACATTGAAACACAGAAACTGCATCTTTATTGAATACTACTTGAAGCATTGCGCCACATCTCAGGACTAGTGACACTTTAAACAGTCTACGTTTTGCACCTCACCTTGGAGTCGAGTAACAATTTGCGATGCACAGTAGCACGTTTCTTGTATCCCTTAGACCGTCACATTGCCATTGAAACACAGAAACTGCATCGCTATTGAATACTACTGGAAGCATTGCGCCACATCTCAGGACTAGTGACACTTTAAACAGTCTACGTTTTGCACCTCACCTTGGAGTCGAGTAACAATCTGCGACTCACAGTGGCAGGTTTATTGCCTCCCTTGGACCTTCACATTGACATTGAAACACAGAAACTGCATCGCTATTGAATACTACTGGAAGCATTGCGCCACATCTCAGGACTAGTGACACTTTAAACAGTCTACGTTTTGCTCCTCACCTTGGAGTCGAGTAACAATTTGCGACGCACAGTGGCAGGTTTATTGCCTCCCTTGGACCTTCACATTGACATTGAAATACAGAAACTGCATCTTTATTGAATACTACTGGAAGCATTGCGCCACATCTCAGGACTAGTGACACTTTAAACAGTCTACGTTTTGCACCTCACCTTGGAGTCGAGTAACAATATGCGACGCACAGTAGCACGTTTCTTGTATCCCTTAGACCGTCACATTGACATTGAAACACAGAAACTGCATCGCTATTGAATACTACTGGAAGCATTGCGCCACATCTCAGGACTAGTGACACTTTAAACAGTCTACGTTTTGCACCTCACCTTGGAGTCGAGTAACAATTTGCGACGCACAGTAGCACGTTTCTTGTATCCCTTAGACCGTCACATTGCCATTGAAACACAGAAACTGCATCGCTATTGAATACTACTGGAAGCATTGCGCCACATCTCAGGACTAGTGACACTTTAAACAGTCTACGTTTTGCACCTCACCTTGGAGTCGAGTAACAATTTGCGACGCACAGTGGCAGTTTTATTGTATACCTTGGACCTTCACATTGACATTGAAACACAGAAACTGCATCGCTATTGAATAGTACTGGAAGCATTGCGCCACATCTCAGGACTAGTGACACTTTAAACAGTCTACGTTTTGCACCTCACCTTGGAGGCGAGTAACAATATGCGACGCACAGTAGCACGTTTCTTGTATCCCTTAGACCGTCACATTGATATTGAAACACAGAAACGGCATCGCTATTGAATACTACTGGAAGCATTGCGCCACATCTCAGGACTAGTGACACTTTAAACAGTCTACGTTTTGCACCTCACCTTGGAGTCGAGTAACAATATGCGACGCACAGTAGCACGTTTCTTGTATCCCTTAGACCGTCAGATTGACATTGAAACACAGAAACTGCATCGCTATTGAATACTACTGGAAGCATTGCGCCACATCTCAGGACTAGTGTTACTTTAAACAGTCTACGTTTTGCACCTCACCTTGGAGTCGAGTAACAATATGCGACGCACAGTAGCACGTTTCTTGTATCCCTTAGACCGTCACATTGACATTGAAACACAGAAACTGCATCGCTATTGAATACTACTGGAAGCATTGCGCCACATCTCAGGACTAGTGACACTTTAAACAGTCTACGTTTTGCACCTCACCTTGGAGTCGAGTAACAATTTGCGACGCACAGTGGCAGTTTTATTGTATCCCTTTTACCTTCACATTGACATTGAAACACAGAAACTGCATCGCTATTGAATACTACTGGAAGTATTGCGCCACATCTCAGGACTAGTAACGCTTTAAACAGTCTACGTTTTGCACCTCTCCTTGGAGTCGAGTAACAATATGGGACGCACAGTGGCAGTTTTATTGTATCCCTTGGACCTACACATTGACATTGAAACACAGAAACTGCATCGCTATTGAATACTACTGGAAGTATTGCGCCACATCTCAGGACTAGTAACGCTTTAAACAGTCTACGCTTTGCACCTCTCCTTGGAGTCGAGTAACAATATGGGACGCACAGTGGCAGTTTTATTGTATCCCTTGGACCTACACATTGACATTGAAACACAGAAACTGCATCGCTATTGAATACTACTGGAAGCATTGCGCCACATCTCAGGACGAGTGACACTTTAAACAGTCTACGCTTTGCACCTCACCTTGGAGTCGAATAACAATATGCGACGCACAGTAGCACGTTTCTTGTATCCCTTAGACCGTCAGATTGACATTGAAACACAGAAACTGCATCGCTATTGAATACTACTGGAAGCATTGCGCACATCTCAGGACTAGTGAAACTTTAAACAGTCTACGTTTTGCACCTCACCTTGGAGTCGAGTAACAATATGCGACGCACAGTCGCACGTTTCTTGTATCCCTTAGACCGTCACATTGTCATTGAAACACAGAAACTGCATCGCTATTGAATACTACTGGAAGCATTGCGCCACATCTCAGGACTAGTGACACTTTAAACAGTCTACGTTTTGCACCTCACCTTGGAGTGGAGTAACAATATGCGACGCATAGTAGCACGTTTCTTGTATCCCTTAGACCGTCACATTGACATTGAAACACAGAAACTGCATCGCTATTGAATACTACTGGAAGCATTGCGCCACATCTCAGGACTAGTGACACTTTAAACAGTCTACGTTTTGCACCTCACCTTGGACTCGAGTAACAATATGCGACGCACGGTAGCACGTTTCTTGTATCCCTTAGACCGTCACATTGACATTGAAACACAGAAACTGCATCGCTATTGAATACTACTGGAAGCATTGCGCCACATCTCAGGACTAGTGACACTTTAAACAGTCTACGCTTTGCACTTCACCTTGGAGTCGAATAACAATATGCGACGCACAGTAGCACGTTTCTTGTATCCCTTAGACCGTCAGATTGACATGGAAACACAGAAACTGCATCGCTATTGAATACTACTGGAAGCATTGCGCACATCTCAGGACTAGTGAAACTTTAAACAGTCTACGTTTTGCACCTCACCTTGGAGTCGAGTAACAATATGCGACGCACAGTAGCACGTTTCTTGTATCCCTTAGACCGTCACATTGACATTGAAACACAGAAACTGCATCGCTATTGAATACTACTGGAAGCATTGCGCCACATCTCAGGACTAGTGACACTTTAAACAGTCTACGTTTTGCACCTCACCTTGGAGTCGAGTATCAATTTGCGACGCACAGTGGCAGGTTTATTGCCTCCCTTGGACCTTCACATTGACATTGAAATACAGAAACTGCATCGCTATTGAATACTACTGGAAGCATTGCGCCACATCTCAGGACTAGTGACACTTTAAACAGTCTACGTTTTGCACCTCACCTTGGAGTCGAGTAACAATATGCGACGCACAGTAGCACGTTTCTTGTATCCCTTAGACCGTCACATTGACATTGAAACACAGAAACTGCATCGCTATTGAATACTACTGGAAGCATTGCGCCACATCTCAGGACTAGTGACACTTTAAACAGTCTACGTTTTGCACCTCACCTTGGAGTCGAGTAACAATATGCGACGCACAGTAGCACGTTTCTTGTATCCCTTAGACCGTCACATTGACATTGAAACCCAGAAACTGCATCGCTATTGAATACTACTGGAAGCATTGCGCCACATCTCAGGACTAGTGACACTTTAAACAGTCTACGTTTTGCACCTCACCTTGGAGTCGAGTAACAATTTGCGACGCACAGTGGCAGTTTTATTGTATCCCTTGGACCTTCACATTGACATTGAAACACAGAAACTGCATCGCTATTGAATACTACTGGAAGCATTGCGCCACATCTCAGGACTAGTAACGCTTTAAACAGTCTACGCTTTGCACCTCTCCTTGGAGTCGAGTAACAATATGGGACGCACAGTGGCAGTTTTATTGTATCCCTTGGACCTACACATTGACATTGAAACACAGAAACTGCATCGCTATTGAATACTACTGGAAGCATTGCGCCACATCTCAGGACTAGTGACACTTTAAACAGTCTACGTTTTGCACCTCACCTTGGAGTCGAGTAACAATATGCGACGCACAGTAGCACGTTTCTTGTATCCCTTAGACCGTCACATTGACATTGAAACACAGAAACTGCATCGCTATTGAATACTACTGGAAGCATTGCGCCACATCTCAGGACTAGTGACACTTTAAACAGTCTACGTTTTGCACCTCACCTTGGAGTCGAGTAACAATATGCGACGCACAGTAGCAAGTTTCTTGTATCCCTTAGACCGTCACATTGACATTGAAACACAGAAACTGCATCGCTATTGAATACTACTGGAAGCATTGCGCCATATCTCAGGACTAGTGACACTTTAAACAGTATACGTTTTGCACCTCACCTTGGAGTCGAGTAACAATTTGCGACGCACAGTGGCAGTTTTATTGTATACCTTGGACCTTCACATTGACATTGAAACACAGAAACTGCATCGCTATTGAATACTACTGGAAGCATTGCGCCACATCTCAGGACTAGTGACACTTTAAACAGTCTACGTTTTGCACCTCACCTTGGAGTCGAGTAACAATATGCGACGCACAGTAGCACGTTTCTTGTATCCCTTAGACCGTCACATTGACATTGAAACACAGAAACTGCATCGCTATTGAATACTACTGGAAGCATTGCGCCACATCTCAGGACTAGTGACACTTTAAACAGTCTACGTTTTGCACCTCACCTTGGAGTCGAGTAACAATTTGCGACTCACAGTGGCAGTTTTATTGTATCACTTGGACCTTCACATTGACATTGAAACACAGAAACTGCATCGCTATTGAATACTACTGGAAGCATTGCGCCACATCTCAGGACTAGTGACACTTTAAACAGTCTACGTTTTGCACCTCACCTTGGAGTCGAGTAACAATATGCGACGCACAGTAGCACGTTTCTTGTATCCCTTAGACCGTCACATTGACATTGAAACACAGAAACTGCATCGCTATTGAATACTACTGGAAGCATTGCGCCACATCTCAGGAGTAGTGACGCTTTAAACAGTCTACGTTTTGCACCTCACCTTGGAGTCGAGTAACAATTTGCGACGCACAGTAGCACGTTTCTTGTATCCCTTAGACCGTCACATTGACATTGAAACACAGAAACGGCATCGCTATTGAATACTACTGGAAGCATTGCGCCACATCTCAGGACTAGTGACACTTTAAACAGTCTACGTTTTGCACCTCACCTTGGAGTCGAGTAACAATATGCGACGCACAGTAGCACGTTTCTTGTATCCCTTAGACCGTCAGATTGACATTGAAACACAGAAACTGCATCGCTATTGAATACTACTGGATGCATTGCGCCACATCTCAGGACTAGTGTTACTTTAAACAGTCTACGTTTTGCACCTCACCTTGGAGTCGAGTAACAATATGCGACGCACAGTGGCACGTTTCTTGTATCCCTTAGACCGTCACGTTGACATTGAAACACAGAAACTGCATCGCTATTGAATACTACTGGAAGCATTGCGCCACATCTCAGGACTAGTGACACTTCAAACAGTCTACGTTTTGCACCTCACCTTGGAGTCGAGTAACAATTTGCGACGCACAGTGGCAGGTTTATTGCCTCCCTTGGACCTTCACATTGACATTGAAACACAGAAACTGCATCGCTATTGAATACTACTGGAAGCATTGCGCCACATCTCAGGACTAGTGACACTTTAAACAGTCTACGTTTTGCACCTCACCTTGGAGTCGAGTAACAATATGCGACGCACAGTAGCACGTTTCTTGTATCCCTTAGACCGTCACATTGACATTGAAACACAGAAACTGCATCGCTATTGACTACTACTGGATGCATTGCGCCATATCTCAGGACTAGTGACACTTTAAACAGTCTACGTTTTGCACCTCACCTTAGAGTCGAGTAACAATATGCGACGCACAGTAGCACGTTTCTTGTATCCCTTAGACCGTCACATTGACATTGAAACACAGATACTGCATCGCTATTGAATACTACTGGAAGCATTGCGCCACATCTCAGGACTAGTGACACTTTAAACAGTCTACGTTTTGCACCTCACCTTGGTGTCGAGTAACAATATGCGACGCACAGTAGCACGTTTCTTGTATCCCTTAGACCGTCACATTGACATTGAAACACAGAAACTGCATCGCTATTGAATACTACTGGAAGCATTGCGCCACATCTCAGGACTAGTGACACTTTAAACAGTCTACGTTTTGCACCTCACCTTGGAGTCGAGTAACAATATGCGACGCACAGTAGCACGTTTATTGTATCCCTTAGACCGTCACATTGACATTGAAACACGGAAACTGCATCACTATTGAATACTACTGGAAGCATTGCGCCACATCTCAGGACTAGTGACACTTTAAACAGTCTACGTTTTGCACCTCACCTTGGAGTCGAGTAACAATATGCGACGCACAGTAGCACGTTTCTTGTATCCCTTAGACCGTCAGATTGACATTGAAACACAGAAACTGCATCGCTATTGAATACTACTGGATGCATTGCGCCACATCTCAGGACTAGTGTTACTTTAAACAGTCTACGTTTTGCACCTCACCTTGGAGTCGAGTAACAATATGCGACGCACAGTGGCACGTTTCTTGTATCCCTTAGACCGTCACGTTGACATTGAAACACAGAAACTGCATCGCTATTGAATACTACTGGAAGCATTGCGCCACATCTCAGGACTAGTGACACTTCAAACAGTCTACGTTTTGCACCTCACCTTGGAGTCGAGTAACAATTTGCGACGCACAGTGGCAGGTTTATTGCCTCCCTTGGACCTTCACATTGACATTGAAACACAGAAACTGCATCGCTATTGAATACTACTGGAAGCATTGCGCCACATCTCAGGACTAGTGACACTTTAAACAGTCTACGTTTTGCACCTCACCTTGGAGTCGAGTAACAATATGCGACGCACAGTAGCACGTTTCTTGTATCCCTTAGACCGTCACATTGACATTGAAACACAGAAACTGCATCGCTATTGAATACTACTGGAAGCATTGCGCTACATCTCAGGACTAGTGACACTTTAAACAGTCTACGTTTTGCACCTCACCTTGGAGTCGAGTAACAATATGCGACGCACAGTAGCACGTTTCTTGTATCCCTTAGACCGTCACATTGTCATTGAAACACAGAAACTGCATCGCTATTGAATACTACTGGAAGCATTGCGCCACATCTCAGGACTAGTGACACTTTAAACAGTCTACGTTTTTGCACCTCACCTTGGAGTCGAGTAACAATATGCGACACACAGTAGCACGTTTCTTGTATCCCTTAGACCGTCACATTGACATTGAAACACAGAAACTGCATCGCTATTGAATACTACTGGAAGCATTGCGCCACATCTCAGGACTAGTGACACTTTAAACAGTACACGTTTTGCACCTCACCTTGGAGTCGAGTAACAATTTGCGACGCACAGTGGCAGTTTTATTGTATACCTTGGACCTTCACATTGACATTGAAACACAGAAACTGCATCGCTATTGAATACTACTGGAAGCATTGCGCCACATCTCAGGACTAGTGACACTTTAAACAGTCTACGTTTTGCACCTCACCTTGGAGTCGAGTAACAATATGGGACGCACAGTAGCACGTTTCTTGTATCCCTTAGACCGTCACATTGACATTGAAACACAGATACTGCATCGCTATTGAATACTACTGGAAGCATTGCGCCACATCTCAGGACTAGTGACACTTTAAACAGTCTACGTTTTGCACCTCACCTTGGTGTCGAGTAACAATATGCGACGCACAGTAGCACGTTTCTTGTATCCCTTAGACCGTCACATTGACATTGAAACACAGAAACTGCATCGCTATTGAATACTACTGGAAGCATTGCGCCACATCTCAGGACTAGTGACACTTTAAACAGTCTACGTTTTGCACCTCACCTTGGAGTCGAGTAACAATATGCGACGCACAGTAGCACGTTTATTGTATCCCTTAGACCGTCACATTGACATTGAAACACAGAAACTGCATCACTATTGAATACTACTGGAAGCATTGCGCCACATCTCAGGACTAGTGACACTTTAAACAGTCTACGTTTTGCACCTCACCTTGGAGTCGAGTAACAATATGCGACGCACAGTAGCACGTTTCTTGTATCCCTTAGACCGTCACACTGACATTGAAACACAGAAACTGCATCGCTATTGAATACTACTGGAAGCATTGCGCCACATCTCAGGACTAGTGACACTTTAAACAGTCTACGTTTTGCACCTCACCTTGGAGTCGAGTAACAATATGCGACGCACAGTAGCACGTTTATTGTATCCCTTAGACCGTCACATTGACATTGAAACACAGAAACTGCATCGCTATTGAATACTACTGGAAGCATTGCGCCACATCTCAGGACTAGTGACACTTTAAACAGTCTACGTTTTGCACCTCACCTTGGAGTCGAGTAACAATCTGCGACGCACAGTGGCAGGTTTAATGCCTCCCTTGGACCTTCACATTGACATTGAAACACAGAAACTGCATCGCTATTGAATACTACTGGAAGCATTGCGCCACATCTCAGGACTAGTGACACTTTAAACAGTATACGTTTTGCACCTCACCTTGGAGTCGAGTAACAATTTGCGACGCACAGTGGCAGTTTTATTGTATACCTTGGACCTTCACATTGACATTGAAACACAGAAACTGCATCGCTATTGAATACTACTGGAAGCATTGCGCCACATCTCAGGACTAGTGACACTTTAAACAGTCTACGTTTTGCACCTCACCTTGGAGTCGAGTAACAATATGCGACGCACAGTAGCACGTTTCTTGTATCCCTTAGACCGTCACATTGACATTGAAACACAGAAACTGCATCGCTATTGAATACTACTGGAAGCATTGCGCCACTTCTCAGGACTAGTGACACTTTAAACAGTCTACGTTTTGCACCTCACCTTGGAGTCGAGTAACAATTTGCGACGCACAGTAGCACGTTTCTTGTATCCCTTAGACCGTCACATTGCCATTGAAACACAGAAACTGCATCGCTATTGAATACTACTGGAAGCATTGCGCCACATCTCAGGACTAGTGACACTTTAAACAGTCTACGTTTTGCACCTCACCTTGGAGTCGAGTAACAATTTGCGACGCACAGTAGCACGTTTCTTGTATCCCTTAGACCGTCACATTGCCATTGAAACACAGAAACTGCATCGCTATTGAATACTACTGGAAGCATTGCGCCACATCTCAGGACTAGTGACACTTTAAACAGTCTACGTTTTGCACCTCACCTTGGAGTCGAGTAACAATCTGCGACTCACAGTGGCAGGTTTATTGCCTCCCTTGGACCTTCACATTGACATTGAAACACAGAAACTGCATCGCTATTGAATACTACTGGAAGCATTGCGCCACATCTCAGGACTAGTGACACTTTAAACAGTCTACGTTTTGCTCCTCACCTTGGAGTCGAGTAACAATTTGCGACGCACAGTGGCAGGTTTATTGCCTCCCTTGGACCTTCACATTGACATTGAAATACAGAAACTGCATCTTTATTGAATACTACTGGAAGCATTGCGCCACATCTCAGGACTAGTGACACTTTAAACAGTCTACGTTTTGCACCTCACCTTGGAGTCGAGTAACAATATGCGACGCACAGTAGCACGTTTCTTGTATCCCTTAGACCGTCACATTGACATTGAAACACAGAAACTGCATCGCTATTGAATACTACTGGAAGCATTGCGCCACTTCTCAGGACTAGTGACACTTTAAACAGTCTACGTTTTGCACCTCACCTTGGAGTCGAGTAACAATATGCGACGCACAGTAGCACGTTTCTTGTATCCCTTAGACCGTCACATTGCCATTGAAACACAGAAACTGCATCGCTATTGAATACTACTGGAAGCATTGCGCCACATCTCAGGACTAGTGACACTTTAAACAGTCTACGTTTTGCACCTCACCTTGGAGTCGAGTAACAATTTGCGACGCACAGTGGCAGTTTTATTGTATACCTTGGACCTTCACATTGACATTGAAACACAGAAACTGCATCGCTATTGAATACTACTGGAAGCATTGCGCCACATCTCAGGACTAGTGACACTTTAAACAGTCTACGTTTTGCACCTCACCTTGGAGGCGAGTAACAATATGCGACGCACAGTAGCACGTTTCTTGTATCCCTTAGACCGTCACATTGATATTGAAACACAGAAACGGCATCGCTATTGAATACTACTGGAAGCATTGCGCCGCATCTCAGGACTAGTGACACTTTAAACAGTCTACGTTTTGCACCTCACCTTGGAGTCGAGTAACAATATGCGACGCACAGTAGCACGTTTCTTGTATCCCTTAGACCGTCAGATTGACATTGAAACACAGAAACTGCATCGCTATTGAATACTACTGGAAGCATTGCGCCACATCTCAGGACTAGTGTTACTTTAAACAGTCTACGTTTTGCACCTCACCTTGGAGTCGAGTAACAATATGCGACGCACAGTAGCACGTTTCTTGTATCCCTTAGACCGTCACATTGACATTGAAACACAGAAACTGCATCGCTATTGAATACTACTGGAAGCATTGCGCCACATCTCAGGACTAGTGACACTTTAAACAGTCTACGTTTTGCACCTCACCTTGGAGTCGAGTAACAACATGCGACGCACAGTAGCACGTTTCTTGTATCCCTTAGACCGTCACATTGACATTGAAACACAGAAACTGCATCGTTATTGAATACTACTGGAAGCATTGCGCCACATCTCAGGACTAGTGACACTTTAAACAGTCTACGTTTTGCACCTCACCTTGGAGTCGAGTAACAATATGCGACGCACAGTAGCACGTTTCTTGTATCCCTTAGACCTTCACATTGACATTGAAACACAGAAACTGCATCGCTATTGAATACTACTGGAAGCATTGCGCCACATCTCAGGACTAGTGACACTTTAAACAGTCTACGTTTTGCACCTCACCTTGGAGTCGAGTAACAATATGCGACGCACAGTAGCACGTTTCTTGTATCCCTTAGACCGTCAGATTGACATTGAAACACAGAAACTGCATCGCTATTGAATACTACTGGAGGCATTGCGCCACATCTCAGGCCTAGTGTTACTTTAAACAGTCTACGTTTTGCACCTCACCTTGGAGTCGAGTAACAATATGCGACGCACAGTAGCACGTTTCTTGTATCCCTTAGACCGTCACATTGACATTGAAACACAGAAACTGCATCGCTATTGAATACTACTGGAAGCATTGCGCCACATCTCAGGACTAGTGACACTTTAAACAGTCTACGTTTTGCACCTCACCTTGGAGTCGAGTAACAATTTGCGACGCACAGTGGCAGTTTTATTGTATCCCTTGGACCTTCACATTGACATTGAAACACAGAAACTGCATCGCTATTGAATACTACTGGAAGTATTGCGCCACATCTCAGGACTAGTAACGCTTTAAACAGTCTACGCTTTGCACCTCTCCTTGGAGTCGAGTAACAATATGGGACGCACAGTGGCAGTTTTATTGTATCCCTTGGACCTACACATTGACATTGAAACACAGAAACTGCATCGCTATTGAATACTACTGGAAGTATTGCGCCACATCTCAGGACTAGTAACGCTTTAAACAGTCTACGCTTTGCACCTCTCCTTGGAGTCGAGTAACAATATGGGACGCACAGTGGCAGTTTTATTGTATCCCTTGGACCTACACATTGACATTGAAACACAGAAACTGCATCGCTATTGAATACTACTGGAAGCATTGCGCCACATCTCAGGACGAGTGACACTTTAAACAGTCTACGCTTTGCACCTCACCTTGGAGTCGAATAACAATATGCGACGCACAGTAGCACGTTTCTTGTATCCCTTAGACCGTCAGATTGACATTGAAACACAGAAACTGCATCGCTATTGAATACTACTGGAAGCATTGCGCACATCTCAGGACTAGTGAAACTTTAAACAGTCTACGTTTTGCACCTCACCTTGGAGTCGAGTAACAATATGCGACGCACAGTCGCACGTTTCTTGTATCCCTTAGACCGTCACATTGTCATTGAAACACAGAAACTGCATCGCTATTGAATACTACTGGAAGCATTGCGCCACATCTCAGGACTAGTGACACTTTAAACAGTCTACGTTTTGCACCTCACCTTGGAGTGGAGTAACAATATGCGACGCATAGTAGCACGTTTCTTGTATCCCTTAGACCGTCACATTGACATTGAAACACAGAAACTGCATCGCTATTGAATACTACTGGAAGCATTGCGCCACATCTCAGGACTAGTGACACTTTAAACAGTCTACGTTTTGCACCTCACCTTGGACTCGAGTAACAATATGCGACGCACGGTAGCACGTTTCTTGTATCCCTTAGACCGTCACATTGACATTGAAACACAGAAACTGCATCGCTATTGAATACTACTGGAAGCATTGCGCCACATCTCAGGACTAGTGACACTTTAAACAGTCTACGCTTTGCACTTCACCTTGGAGTCGAATAACAATATGCGACGCACAGTAGCACGTTTCTTGTATCCCTTAGACCGTCAGATTGACATGGAAACACAGAAACTGCATCGCTATTGAATACTACTGGAAGCTTTGCGCACATCTCAGGACTAGTGAAACTTTAAACAGTCTACGTTTTGCACCTCACCTTGGAGTCGAGTAACAATATGCGACGCACAGTAGCACGTTTCTTGTATCCCTTAGACCGTCACATTGACATTGAAACACAGAAACTGCATCGCTATTGAATACTACTGGAAGCATTGCGCCACATCTCAGGACTAGTGACACTTTAAACAGTCTACGTTTTGCACCTCACCTTGGAGTCGAGTATCAATTTGCGACGCACAGTGGCAGGTTTATTGCCTCCCTTGGACCTTCACATTGACATTGAAATACAGAAACTGCATCGCTATTGAATACTACTGGAAGCATTGCGCCACATCTCAGGACTAGTGACACTTTAAACAGTCTACGTTTTGCACCTCACCTTGGAGTCGAGTAACAATATGCGACGCACAGTAGCACGTTTCTTGTATCCCTTAGACCTTCACATTGACATTGAAACACAGAAACTGCATCGCTATTGAATACTACTGGAAGCATTGCGCCACATCTCAGGACTAGTGACACTTTAAACAGTCTACGTTTTGCACCTCACCTTGGAGTCGAGTAACAATATGCGACGCACAGTAGCACGTTTCTTGTATCCCTTAGACCGTCACATTGACATTGAAACACAGAAACTGCATCGCTATTGAATACTACTGGAAGCATTGCGCCACATCTCAGGACTAGTGACACTTTAAACAGTCTACGTTTTGCACCTCACCTTGGAGTCGAGTAACAATTTGCGACGCACAGTGGCAGTTTTATTGTATCCCTTGGACCTTCACATTGACATTGAAACACAGAAACTGCATCGCTATTGAATACTACTGGAAGTATTGCGCCACATCTCAGGACTAGTAACGCTTTAAACAGTCTACGCTTTGCACCTCTCCTTGGAGTCGAGTAACAATATGGGACGCACAGTGGCAGTTTTATTGTATCCCTTGGACCTACACATTGACATTGAAACACAGAAACTGCATCGCTATTGAATACTACTGGAAGTATTGCGCCACATCTCAGGACTAGTAACGCTTTAAACAGTCTACGCTTTGCACCTCTCCTTGGAGTCGAGTAACAATATGGGACGCACAGTGGCAGTTTTATTGTATCCCTTGGACCTACACATTGACATTGAAACACAGAAACTGCATCGCTATTGAATACTACTGGAAGCATTGCGCCACATCTCAGGACGAGTGACACTTTAAACAGTCTACGCTTTGCACCTCACCTTGGAGTCGAATAACAATATGCGACGCACAGTAGCACGTTTCTTGTATCCCTTAGACCGTCAGATTGACATTGAAACACAGAAACTGCATCGCTATTGAATACTACTGGAAGCATTGCGCACATCTCAGGACTAGTGAAACTTTAAACAGTCTACGTTTTGCACCTCACCTTGGAGTCGAGTAACAATATGCGACGCACAGTCGCACGTTTCTTGTATCCCTTAGACCGTCACATTGTCATTGAAACACAGAAACTGCATCGCTATTGAATACTACTGGAAGCATTGCGCCACATCTCAGGACTAGTGACACTTTAAACAGTCTACGTTTTGCACCTCACCTTGGAGTGGAGTAACAATATGCGACGCATAGTAGCACGTTTCTTGTATCCCTTAGACCGTCACATTGACATTGAAACACAGAAACTGCATCGCTATTGAATACTACTGGAAGCATTGCGCCACATCTCAGGACTAGTGACACTTTAAACAGTCTACGTTTTGCACCTCACCTTGGACTCGAGTAACAATATGCGACGCACGGTAGCACGTTTCTTGTATCCCTTAGACCGTCACATTGACATTGAAACACAGAAACTGCATCGCTATTGAATACTACTGGAAGCATTGCGCCACATCTCAGGACTAGTGACACTTTAAACAGTCTACGTTTTGCACCTCACCTTGGAGTCGAGTAACAATTTGCGACGCACAGTGGCAGTTTTATTGTATACCTTGGACCTTCACATTGACATTGAAACACAGAAACTGCATCGCTATTGAATACTATTGGAAGCATTGCGCCACATCTCAGGACTAGTAACGCTTTAAACAGTCTACGCTTTGCACCTCACCTTGGAGTCGAGTAACAATATGCGACATACTGTAGCACGTTTCTTGTATCCCTTAGACCGTCACATTGACATTGAAACACAGAAACTGCATCGCTATTGAATACTACTGGAAGCATTGCGCCACATCTCAGGACTAGTGACACTTTAAACAGTCTACGTTTTGCACCTCACCTTGGAGTCGAGTATCAATTTGCGACGCACAGTGGCAGGTTTATTGCCTCCCTTGGACCTTCACATTGACATTGAAATACAGAAACTGCATCGCTATTGAATACTACTGGAAGCATTGCGCCACATCTCAGGACTAGTGACACTTTAAACAGTCTACGTTTTGCACCTCACCTTGGAGTCGAGTAACAATATGCGACGCACAGTAGCACGTTTCTTGTATCCCTTAGACCTTCACATTGACATTGAAACACAGAAACTGCATCGCTATTGAATACTACTGGAAGCATTGCGCCACATCTCAGGACTAGTGACACTTTAAACAGTCTACGTTTTGCACCTCACCTTGGAGTCGAGTAACAATATGCGACGCACAGTAGCACGTTTCTTGTATCCCTTAGACCGTCACATTGACATTGAAACACAGAAACTGCATCGCTATTGAATACTACTGGAAGCATTGCGCCACATCTCAGGACTAGTGACACTTTAAACAGTCTACGTTTTGCACCTCACCTTGGAGTCGAGTAACAATTTGCGACGCACAGTGGCAGTTTTATTGTATCCCTTGGACCTTCACATTGACATTGAAACACAGAAACTGCATCGCTATTGAATACTACTGGAAGCATTGCGCCACATCTCAGGACTAGTAACGCTTTAAACAGTCTACGCTTTGCACCTCTCCTTGGAGTCGAGTAACAATATGGGACGCACAGTGGCAGTTTTATTGTATCCCTTGGACCTACACATTGACATTGAAACACAGAAACTGCATCGCTATTGAATACTACTGGAAGCATTGCGCCACATCTCAGGACTAGTGACACTTTAAACAGTCTACGTTTTGCACCTCACCTTGGAGTCGAGTAACAATATGCGACGCACAGTAGCACGTTTCTTGTATCCCTTAGACCGTCACATTGACATTGAAACACAGAAACTGCATCTTTATTGAATACTACTGGAAGCATTGCGCCACATCTCAGGACTAGTGACACTTTAAACAGTCTACGTTTTGCACCTCACCTTGGACTCGAGTAACAATATGCGACGCACGGTAGCACGTTTCTTGTATCCCTTAGACCGTCACATTGACATTGAAACACAGAAACTGCATCGCTATTGAATACTACTGGAAGCATTGCGCCACATCTCAGGACTAGTGACACTTTAAACAGTCTACGCTTTGCACCTCACCTTGGAGTCGAGTAACAATATGCGACGTACAGTGGCAGTTTTATTGTATACCTTGGACTTTCACATTGACATTGAAACACAGAAACTGCATCGCTATTGAATACTACTGGAAGCATTGCGCCACAACTCAGGACTAGTGACACTTTAAACAGTCTACGTTTTGCACCTCACCTTGGAGTCGAGTAACAATATGCGACGCACAGTAGCACGTTTCTTGTATCCCTTAGACCGTCAGATTGACATTGAAACACAGAAACTGCATCGCTATTGAATACTACTGGAAGCATTGCGCCACATCTCAGGACTAGTGACACTTTAAACAGTCTACGTTTTTGCACCTCACCTTGGAGTCGAGTAACAATATGCGACGCACAGTAGCAAGTTTCTTGTATCCCTTAGACCGTCGCATTGACATTGAAACACAGAAACTGCATCGCTATTGAATACTACTGGAAGCATTGCGCCATATCTCAGGACTAGTGACACTTTAAACAGTATACGTTTTGCACCTCACCTTGGAGTCGAGTAACAATTTGCGACGCACAGTGGCAGTTTTATTGTATACCTTGGACCTTCACATTGACATTGAAACACAGAAACTGCATCGCTATTGAATACTACTGGAAGCATTGCGCCACATCTCAGGACTAGTGACACTTTAAACAGTCTACGTTTTGCACCTCACCTTGGAGTCGAGTAACAATATGCGACGCACAGTAGCACGTTTCTTGTATCCCTTAGACCGTCACATTGACATTGAAACACAGAAACTGCATCGCTATTGAATACTACTGGAAGCATTGCGCCACATCTCAGGACTAGTGACACTTTAAACAGTCTACGTTTTGCACCTCACCTTGGAGTCGAGTAACAATTTGCGACTCACAGTGGCAGTTTTATTGTATCACTTGGACCTTCACATTGACATTGAAACACAGAAACTGCATCGCTATTGAATACTACTGGAAGCATTGCGCCACATCTCAGGAC